>NW_026623519.1:514123-568005 GCF_030028575.1 Malurus melanocephalus | reverse complement strand
GCACACAGTTACACCCGCACACAGTTACACCCGCACACAGTTACACCTGCACTGCACCTTCCAGCTCTGCCTTATTCACCAGAAGCAATCAGCACCTGCACTCTGACAGTGATTTGGAGAAACCCACAGTAACCCCTCTGGTGCACCTGATGTATCCAGTGCAAGCCAAAGGATAAATTTACTGAGAATCCAGGCCTGTTAATGGATGTTTTTATCAGAAAGAAGTCAATTAATTCAGATAGGAAAGTCCCCAAGTTTCCACTTGTTTTCTGTTCCAGCTAGTTCTTGCTTTCTGACTACAGTGGCTTATGCTGACAGGGAGCAGGCACTTCTACAGCCTCCATCTCTGCTGCCTCTTTTGATGCTTGCAACAGAGAGTTCTAATGCAGAGCCCCAGTCACCCTATTTAAGAGGAACAGAGCTGAAACTATGGGAAATGAGGAGGACAGGCTCTGTTAAAAATCTTTTTCAGGCTTGTAGATCAAGACATCTGACTTCACCTTAGAAGCTTCCACTGGACAACTTAAGAGTAAAAAAAGTAGCAGAGAAACGCACTCACTTTAACTTTATTGCCAAGGGAATGGTGTAGAAGAACACATTGATTTGAAACACGCAGATGAAGAAAAGACTAAAGTGTTCAAACATCTCTGCAAAGAAGTACCAGAAAAGGCCAATATTGGGTGTCAGGTCTGGAACAGAAAGGCTGAAATTTGAAAAGAAAGTAATGGTAAATGTTYAAATAGTTGTTTTTCACTGCCCTGCTTCTGTTGCATTAATTAATCTAATAACAGCATTCTACTGGATGGAGTRCCTAAATTATAAATCCATGAAAGATAAACCAAAGGGGTGAAAATGTGGAGAGCAGATTTAAATTCTGCTGAGGAATCCTTCCTGATAACCCAGCAGAATTGAAACCATTCCCAAGCAGACATTTCTCCTGAGAGAAGTATTTCCCAACCATGGTAGCTCTACAATCAAAGTAATTTTCAATCACTCTAYGGAAAACTTCTCCTGTCTTTAATATCTGGCTGTTATTTATTTAAGAGAAATTGGAATTGTCTAATAGTTGCTTTCCTCCACATATTCTTTCCTTTCTTGCACTRCCAGTAAATCACAGACCCCATACTTCCTGGGACAGCCACACACCTGTGTGTGATAGGCAAGAAAAAGCCTGGGTGGGGAGGGTGAGGCCATACAGAAAATCCTCAGTAAGRATTCTTATACTTACATAAACCCATAAACAGATGGGATAAAATCCCAGGAGTTGAGGAGGAAGAAGGAGAGGCAGATGATCACCACCAGGCTGCACAGGTACAGGGATGCATACTGCATGGTGTAGAGCCAGAAACTTTTGCTTTTCAGTTTGATTGGTATGAACTGACGCTGAAAGTGAAACAGAACCATCAAGAAAGCCTGAGTTCAGAACATCATTTTAAATTAATGAAAGAAAGCATCAAACATTTGCACTATGGCACAATTTGCTTGCTGTTCTTCACTCTGACCAATTGAGTCATACACATTGCATGTATTCCCACAACTGTGTTCCAAAATACAGGAGCACAGTTGGTCATTTCTGCCTGTCAGGAGTCACTGAAGTGAGCACATCCACAGATGTGGATGCACTGGTACCTCAGATGCACCAAGTGCCGGTCTTCTCCTGCACGAACCCACTCCATGGGGTGACYGAAATCCCTGTTCCACAACCCCCATCTCATGGTGCTACTACACAGCCTGGCACTCCTGCCCTGCTGAAATCAGTGAAAAAGGACATCCACTGAGTTTCTAAGCACAAAGGAGCCTCTTGGAAAGCTGGATTCTTCAGACAAAGTCCTGTCACTGCCACATGTTCTTGACACAAGCCAATCACAAGCCCTTGTCATGTAACCTCCCACTCCATCAGGTTCCCTGACTGCCTGGGTACAGACAAATACACACAGAGGCCAACACCTTTGTGAACTGCTCCACATTCTGCAGCTCCAGGTCAGTAATGGGGCTTTTCCATTTGGCCCTGGACTTTGCAGTAGCAGATGAGCAGAGAACCACCCTGACTGCCATGGGCTCTGTGTAAAGSCCACTGGGTTTCCTCAGTCAGGGTGAGTTTAACACCATTTGGTGGGATAATGTAAGCAACATTACCAACGATTTTGGGCAGGACTGATTGGAAAGAGTGGGAGAAAAGTGATTTAATTCTGTACAAAAAATGCAGGAAAGTTCATTTACAAATTTAGATAAAAGGACACACACTGGCATGATTGCCTTTAAAAGCCACAAATTAGGCAACCACGTATCAAAGCMCTTACTGTTTGTGAATGCAATGTACAATGCTTGCACTTTACTCTCAATTTACTTCAACTGAAGTTAAAAGAGAACAAACTAGACCAAAATACTAAATATATAAATTCTCCTAAAAATYATCAAACTGAAAAAGCAACACTGACTCTGCACTTCTTCTCTTACAAAGAGAAATAAGAAAATTTCTGGAAAAAATGTAAGAGACATTCATGTCAGACATTCAAAGAAAATTAATTAGAACTGACTCCCATTCTATCTGGAAGTTCAGAGATCTGAGAGTAGGCTAGTTAAATAGTTAAGACAAGCTACAAAAGTCACCACCAGAAGCAAACAAAAGAGACTGGTGAAACACAGAACAGCAGCATTTTAAAATAATAATTTCAAATTTTAAAAATTATCACAAAATAATCTGTGAAGTGAGCTGAGCCTCTGCTGGCATCACAGCCTCACCCTGCTACCATAGCAGAATAAAATTAGCAAGGTCAGCCCTGTGGGATTCAGGGTCCTGTTAATGGAGAGGGAGAAAGGACAACCAGCTTCCTTCCAGAAGATGCCTTTTGCCATTACACCCCAAGCCAGCATTTTCAAACTTCTCTGTGTCTAAGCCCCTCAATGCAAAGAACAGCACTTGTCGGGTTACAGAATGTTTGCAGTGGTAGCAGCAAAACAACAGACCTTGAAAGTCAGACCTATCGCCTGTCCCTGCTGCGGAAGAAGCCTTGGAATTAGTAAACATAACTGATCACGAGTGAAGTAGGTAGGCCACAAGAAAAGTTTGTAACCACCAGTTCACGCTGGACTAAAAGGAACACTGCTACTGTAAAGGGTATTGTTTACCTAGTGCCACAAAAGGCAATATTCTGAGACAAGATAATTGACTGGAGTGTGCTGTTGTGTAGAATTAGTTCCAGGTTAATTTACAATTCATAAGGAATTTACTACTGCACAATAAACATCTTCAGATCTTCACATGGCAATGTGGAGTCTGTGCCTCAGTCATCGCTAGCACTTATTTAGGGCAAGATAAACACTACCCAATTCTGTACATGATTTCCCACTCCCTTCTCTCCATAYGCAGGCATTCCCGGAAATTCAGGGTTCAAACTTGCCATGGCTTCAGGAAAGTCACTTTTTCTGAAACTCTGCACTTGCCTGACTCCCCTCTCGAGAACTGTCCTTGCACAGCTACAGGAAGACAACAGGTACCAAGAGYTGGAAATCACCCACCTGCAGAAGGTAAAGCAGTGCTGGAGCAAAGAGGGTGAGAGGGTAGAGTGACTGGTATGTTGCTAAGGCCAGGAACACAGCACTGAGGAAGGCACTACCTGCAAAGAAAAAAAAAAAAGTTAATTTAAGGRACTTCTATTACAAACAGCCTCACAGACATGAAGTCCAAATGGGAAGAAACACCACCCTCTTCAGGGACCCACAAATATCAGGACACCACTTAAAGGAGTTTTTAGCAGAATGTACCCTGGAGGGTGTCCTCTTGTTAACATTTTGAATGGAGAARGACTCATTCCACAAGAAGGAACTGGTGGCTGGTTTGTATCTCCTACCATTCACACACAGAAAGAGATCCATATAATTCAGGCTATATGAAGTCCTGGCAGCTGGCTGCTGTTAATGCATGGGAATGCATTCACTTAAGTCACATCTGCAYGTAAGAGCTGCCATACTGGGCATGCTGGATAACCTCATCACCACAATGTGTTGGGACCTCAGCAAAACTCTGAGCAAGAGAGAAAGCAAAGTCTGCAGCTGAAGGAAAGGAGTGGTATCAATTCTACTRAACCAAAACCAAGGCATAGAAAGGATTGGCACAGTTTTCCAAGTGATTGTATAAATATGAATGCCTTTATTGAGGCAGCTTTATTTGAGGTGTCTCATGTTGAGCTCAGTGTTGAGTACTCCCATTTCTCAACTACCAACATAAATTAAGTCCAAAAGATCTCAGGTTAAACAATGAAAATACARATGCCCAGTGCAGTAGCCTGGTTGTAGCTACAGATGTGGTGGAAGTCCTCCAAAAAAAGAGCTCAGCCAGAAAGTGCCCTGACTCAGTGCACTGAACCAGCCAGCAAACACTCAGAGAGCTCCTCTCTGCTTCCTCCTTTGAAAGAGAAAATACAGGGTTACCTGGTRTCCTCTCTTCAATTACACCCTCCTGACAGAAACCTTCCTATCCCGTATTTTACCCAGTGTTCAATTCTGCACAAATCTAAAGAAATGATTCCCAGAAATCACAGTCATAACCTGATATGCTCTTTTCCCACTTTAGGCCCCAGGCTGCCACAGTCCCACTCAGGGACCAAACAACTGGTCTTAGAGTGTCAGTGAAAAGTTAAAAATCAGTTTAGTWAAACAGACCCCACTTGTTTGCTATTGCAAATGCTTTTAAACAAAAGTYCCTCCTGGCTCAATTAGCCAATAATTATAGGAAAACTTTCCTTTGGAATCGCTGATAAAAACTATCTATATCAGCATTCTTTTTGTTTGGTTTTTTTTTTTTTTCAGTGCCTGGGTCTGGGCCTTGCTGGAGACAAGAGATCAGACTGACCTTTCCTCTGATCCAGCACAGAGCTCCTTAAGTCACTAGTACCAATCATATCTACTWAAAGATTTTAGGATTGGAGAGTCAAAAAAGAAACAGAAAGCTGCCATTATGCACAAAATGAAAGAAGCAGCRATTCTGATGTAATCTACTCAGCTGGGCTGGTTTGGGTCTTTCATTACTGCTTCTGCTTYCCCAAAGCTCAATTAATTAATTTCAAACCATGTCTACAACTGTGAATGAAAGCCAAATAGCTGCAGGCAAATGCTTGCTTTTGAGTGAAAGTTCAAGGATAAGCTTTGAAAATAAATTGTGCACAACACTTTAAGTATATATTCATGTACAAAAGAAGAGCAACAGAGCTCTCATGTCCTGCAACACAGATCTATTTCYTCCTGAACAGAAAACTATTTGAAGCCAACCAGGAAAAGCAGTCAGTTTTTAGATAAAACTCCTGGGTACATTGAGGTGAAAGTAAGTTTTGACTTGACTATAAAGTCTCTTGAACTCCTGAATACATGTAGAACTTTGACCTTGTTCCAGTCCKGTTTCTGCTGTTTCAATCACATCTGTAAAGTTCCCCTGGATTTAATTTTTGCTACATTTCCAAACTTTCTAGAAAGTCACAAAGAACCCTTTTGTCTTCACTGTGTTACCTTTTATTGTAGCTAAAATGAAGAATGCAATGACAGAGTTGTTGATGGCACAGGTGGACTTTGCCACACAAGACATCACAGTGTAAGGGTTTAACAGGTAGCTGAAAAAGAACAAAGCTCAGGTTACATTCAAAGGAGACAGTATCTAATTAAAAAGATGTTCAGAGAAAAAGAAAAGATGCACTATGCMTTTTCTTTCTGTTTATTTACATTTTATCATCAGCAAATTAACTGAGCTCAAGAAGTTCTTTAACCTGAGGCAAAAACCAGACTTCTGGATTGCAGTCTTGGGCACAGGGGCTACAGGGAGCCCGCTGCAGAAATGAGACATTGGGAAGATGTCCAAAACGCAAGTTCTGGCCTAGAAAATGACTACCAGAAATGTTCCTTGCTTTGCAAAAACACTGTACATTTACTCAGTCAGATCCAAGATTATTGGATCCAAAGGAAACTTCTGCTACTCACATCTACTGCTTCTGAAAAAGGGTAAGAAGAAAACAGGATAGCAAGAAATCTGAGACATGAGCAGAGTTTCACGCAACCCAACAAATCTCCTGCTATGGCAGAGCAATCATTTATGTTCACCACAGCACGACTGAGCACAAAACCTGCCAGCTATGCATGACTGGCAATTTTTAATTGGAATTATGGAAAAAYGCTGCACAACTTTACACTCTAGGATGCAGCCACACTAGCTATCAAGGATGCCAGSTCCTTTTGGAAATAAGAATTATAATAATCTAATTGAAATATGCTCAGAGCAAAGAAAAAGGTTTGAAGGATTACTAATACAGTAAGTATGATAATATACTGATCAGACTTGCCAATAACWAAATTACTAATCAATCAGTAGACAGGGCTGCTGATTTCCTAATTCTTTCTTTATATTTTCCTACTTCTCTGGGCCCCAGTCTGTCTTTTTAAGTGTTTCCAGAAGGCCAGGCTACAGCAGGACAGGTACAATTTAAAGCCAGCTTCGATGTGGCAATGTGCAAAACAGTTTGCAATTTACCCACTTTACCCTTCTAGCCATGGAGAATGTGCCATTTAAAAAATTCATATGAAAATAAGAAAAAATGGCAACTTAGCTAATGGAGAACCCTCTCTGATACAGAACAATTTGGATAATTTCTTTGTGTCAAAATATCAATTAAAAATTCTGTAACAGTAGGTACCTTGCTTGGATATTATTTATTTTAGCTGAAGCCTTCTGAAATAAAAAAAAAATAGTATAGAGGAACACCAAGACATGAAATTAGTAAGTATCATTAATAAGTATGATAGTATCTTATGCAATATGGAATATCCAAGTTGTGATATTCCGTATTTTGTCCAGCTACTCAAAAATTCTAACTTTTTTGAAGACACCATCTGGAAGGCACAGAATCAATTCTGATAATATTCATACAGGCAAAATAAACGGGAATGTGATCTGTGCAGACACAATGTTCTTRTTACCCAGTTAATGACCTTATGCTGCTGAGCCTATCTCCAAGGGCCTGAGTGAATTTACTTGTTGGCAACAAACACATGGAAGTGCATCTGCTTTCCACTTTCAAACTGAGCATTCAGGGTCAACAGGAAATTTAGAATTTCCGGGRAAAAGAAACCCAACTTTGCACAGTTTTTGAAGGCCCAAATGAGATAAATAAACCTCAAAGGGTGCTGATGAACCAAAGCAGCCTGCTGCAGCCTACAAGAGCAATACTTACAATAGTGCTACCTTGAGGGGGATGTAGTGCATCTCCATGGGTGTCTGGATGAGTTCAGCCACATCTGGTGCATATTTATCCAGTTCTATTAGGAGCTTCTGCTTTTTGAACTGAACAAGGGAGAATGATCAAAGACTGTCAGAAGAGGAAAGTCATTATTCTGTACTAGTTGTGTAATTCTATTTCATATTACTCAGCCAGTTACCTGGGGTTTCTATTACTGTGGAGCATATCCAAGCACCTGGTGTGAGCAAAAACTTTTGTTATGGGAAGAGATGTAAAGAACAAAAAACCMTATCTTTTCCCAAATACTTAACAACTGAAGTGAGAGTCAGGAGAAAGCAGATAATCCCTACTTGTTTAAACTTCCTTAATGRCCTGTGTCTAGCTCTTGACACAGCTAACAGTGAATTCACCACATTCAAGTTCAATATCCCAATCTTCCTAACACATGTCTGGATCTCTAACGAAAAGCTGACTTTATAAATTCACTGTTCAACACACAAGTCCCTAAAAAACCCAGTCTCATAAATATGCAGGCTTTGCTGTTTTGAAGATAGATACCTTTAATTTCTCTCGTTCTATGAGGGTCTCTACAAAGACAAAGGAGAAATCTGAAATATGAACTGACTGAACTATGTCATGGTGAGACAGAAGGACAGAGATCCTGGCAGTAAATKCTCAACAACCAAAGTAACCCACATGGGATTTTTACATGCTTGTAGTTCTACCCTGAGTTATTCCCTTAACCTCAAAGTCAGAGGACAAAGAACAACCATGAAGCTGGGTGGGAGACCAGAGAGATGCTGAAGAAAATGCAGTCTCTCCRTTGACATTAACATTGAATCCCTGACCTCTGGAATTGCACAGAGCACAGCACTGCTTACACAAAATGTTCTTTGAGAGCTGGGAGGAATCTCTGACCTTCAAACACAYACCCTTATAATTTGAAGGGAACAAGTAGTATTTGATGTCAGACTTTCACAATGTTCACTAGAATTATTTATGTTAACTAACAACCATTAGAAGGTTTCATTCCTTCCTTTCCACATTTCTAGTCTGTGTATTACCTCATGCTGTGTGCAAAGAAAACACTCTGCAAGGCAGAACACCCTGGCTGTAGATCTGCACTGATCTCCACTCACAGTGTGTAGCTACAGACAATGTAATAGTGCCTCATCAAAATTTAAAATACCTCAGTTGTTTACCACATATAGTCCTGTTTATTATTAAAACATGATTAACTGCAACAAGAACTTGACACTGCATCCTCTGGCATGTCTTTTCTTTGGCTCAAGATAATTATATTTGCTGGGAGAAGAGGACCAGCAACACTGGAAGTCAGCTTACCACAACTTTGTTGAAGTCCTGGATTGCCAAGTAAAGGGCAACAGCAGTTAGCACATCAGTTATCTAAAAATGCAAGGGATAGACTGATTGTAAGCAAAATAGACAAATGGAGAAAAAGATATTGGACARCATTTACCAGGAGTTCTCTTTTGACTCGGCTCAGGGAAACAAAACACAAGCTTTAAAAATCCTCAAAGGCTGATTTGTACAGTGCCTTCACATACCACCACTTCACCTTGAATGCATGAGRTGTATCAAAAATATTTATATTCACAAAACAAGAGAATGGGGAATTAGAAGAAAGAAATTGTTCATGGAAAGCAGCATGMAAGTGTAATAGAGAGAATCAATCACTGGTGTAGTGAGAGCACAGCAACACTGGGGCAGTGTTGGTTAAACCCACCTGGCCACCAGGGCAGCCAGACAAGGACCTGAGGACAGAGGCTCCACGGGGGACCATGTGCAACCAGCTATAGGATTTCTGTTCTTCTGAATTATGCAGAACTCGAAGAACAATTTACAAGAGACATTTGGGGGATTAACTGATCTGTGCTCCTTGCAGGTCTGGGGTATGGCAGAGAGAAACAGCAGTGTAGGGATTAGGCTGGGGGGACAAAGTATTTGGCTACCCATAAGAGATAACCTTTGAAATCTGAAATGACACCTTCCCATCCCTCTGTGGGGATACTTATCTAAGCAAGAACTCACAAAAATGAAGGAATATGTACAAGGGAAAGGCTTGAATGTGGGTTTGTGCAGGTAAAGCTGCCTTTGTAATTAAGCCTGTGAGCTCAGCAGGAATCTGAGGTACAGGGAGGCTGAAAGACTAAAAGTCACATTCAGCATTTCCCTGAATGGGACCTTTCAAGAGGAGCTTCTAGGAACACTTACCATGAACACCAGTTCAGCATATTCAATCAGGAAGTGAAAGAGATAGATTATCAGTGGAGTCTGAAACAGAGCATAAAGRAAATCCATGTCAAATGCTGTCCAGATAAAATACTGGTGATTTAATGAGWYAAACTACAACAGTCAAGTAGTTCTACAAGACACYGCCAAAGGTAATTTTCTTTGGCCTCTTGTCCAATGCTGGTACTTCAGAGCAAAGTRATTAATCAAAACACACTTACTGTCCTTTTTGCTTGCAAAGGCCTCAATGCACTTTTCAAAAGACACCATCAACTCTGAAAATTGTATTCTATTCTAACTTTTCAATTATACTACAATAGTGGTAGACTTACAATAGAAAGCATACAAAGACTAGCTTTAAAAGTAATTATTTTCTAGAGAATCTATTTTTTTTTAGCTTGTCTGCAAGTACTTTAGAAATATTTCATACATAGATGGTTCCACTGTTGAACCAGTTGTTTASATGAGTCTTTCATAATGCAAAAAGAAGAAAGCATGTTAAAAACATAAAGAAGTATGGTTACAGTCCTATTACTCCTCTTACTCCTACAGCTTTTCCCTTCTAAGGTAAGAGGAAAAGCATGTTTCTGAATTATTTCCATCACACAAAAGCTTAATCTGGAAGCACTATATTTACATGCTGCAAATTCAGTCTTCACTGTAGGGAAMTAAATTTATTGAAAAGAAACCAGTTTTCAGAGGATACCAAGTACCCGCTTCACCCCAGGTGACTCTATGTATGATTGTACCTTCATATTAATAAGACCAGTTGAGGGCACAAAACCCCACAGGTTCTTAACTGCTTTTGGAGGAATGAGGTGTTTTTGAGATGAGGAATAAATAAACTACATGCTTGTGCTAGTTTTAGGATTTCTGCAAATGCAGAGACTCCGGGTGCTGTTACCCAGTAAATCCTATCAGAATCCCAGTGACTCTGTCCCTGCTCTGTGCTGACAGAAACAGCAGGACATGAACAGASTATTTGACTTATTAGAGAGTTCCCCTGTCTCAGAGTTTATTTATGCAGAAACAAACATCACAATGTCTGTCCCTGCAGAGGGAGTGTGCTGGGATTACCTAGATTTCCTCACACTGGTCACTGCACAGCTCTTTCTCAGACAATCACACAACTTTGGCTTCTCTGCAGTCTTTGGGACCAGACAGGCTCCTGGCCTTCTCCAGGCTGCAAGCAGCCAAAATGAAACCCCTGCCACTGGAATATCACATTTAAAACCAAGCATGCACACCAACCTCATGAAAAATAGCTCCAGAGTACGGTGAGACTCCTAAATCCAGCAGAGCCAATCCTTCGACCACTGAAACAGACAAAACACCTGCATTAGACCCCTGTAATGTGGSAAGTGAGAGATCTCATGATGGTAAAACTGCAGTTTTCAAAATACCAACACTCTYAGAATTTCATGGAATGGGTGACACCAAACTTCCCAGAGCCAACAGCCAGCCATAACCGATTCTCCCCCAATTCTGCCATGCACATTCCTGCATGGGCACTCCTCACCTATTTATTTGTTTCAGCTAAAAATGGTCTAGATTAAGTCTTTTGCATTTAACTCTATATAAATCACATGCATGATATCTCCTCCTTTTGAGTCATCTATCATGTGATATATGGGATCTGTACTGGAGAAGCACTTAATTCCAAGAGGATAATCATAACATAATATAGAATTTGAACTGCTTTGCCTCATTAGACATGGAGAGGCCTAAAATGTCCAAAATCACAAGGGAAGAACAGAAATTAAACATATTGCCAGGCAAAGTTAAAAGCTTCCTCTCATTGAAAATTCTTGACCTTTTACAGCCTTAATGCAGCTSCTTCACACTCATAGTTACAGCTTGCCCTGCAATGCATGTGTGTGTTTTTCCACAGAATCTCCACCCTCCTGAGCACAGAGGTTCCCTGGGACTGTGTAGTATGCAGTGAAAGGGGCTAAGGGACATGGTTCCATTTGTTCAGCAGGAAACAGGCWGGACACTGCAGGAAAACACAAAAGGTGCCCAGTTCAGTGACATGCTGGGGAAGTAGATTCTGGCTGCCACAAACTTCCCGTATGGTAACAGCCCAGACTTTTCAGGATTATYCCAGTTTTCCTACTTTCTATCTAGATACCGCCCTTGATGCTCTAAGGTGGTATTTAGAAAGATTCCACTGCCTGGGAAGTAAGAAGTATTACATACAGTGGAGCAGAGGCCTCAGGTCATCAAATGCATTTCTACTTTTGACCCTTACTATTCTCGGCCACTCTTTCCCACCCGAAAACTGAAAATAATTTTACCTGCATAATAACGGGATACCAAAGGGTTGCCTTTACAATAATTTAAGGCTCCTAATAGGCTCAGATGCTGCAGATGACTGCCATTGAAAAGTCCCCATTACTCTGTACCTCACTCAGCCTTCAGAAGAGAGTTTGAATCGCTGCGTAACATGTGGGGCCACCAGCTGACCAAGGGAAATGAACTGGGGGCCAGACTGTGGTATTCTCACCACGGCACGGTGCCTGTGCAGGGACAGCGGTACGGAACGGGCCCGGTCGAGGCTGCTGGAGCCACACGCTCTGTGCCGAGCCGATCACGGCCCCTTTCTGTACGTGCGCGACACCATCAGTGTCCCCCACCAGGCGACGTCCTCTGCCTCCAGCCCCGCGGCCCTCCCGCCCCCCGCAGCTGCCAAGTACCGGCTCCTCCAGAGCAGAGCTGCCCAGGGCCCTTTCGTGCAGCTCTGGTTCGGGCCCGGGCGAGCACGGCCCTGCCCTGCCCTGCCCTGCCCGGGGTGCAGCCGAGAGCCCTCCCCACGGGGCTGCTCCCAGCCCGGCGCTCGGCCGGGGGTCAGGCCCTGCCCGCCCGGTTCGGGGGGTCCCGAAGCCCCGGCTTCTCCGCGCCGCCCCCGCAGGGCTCGACCCGGCCAGAGCTGCACGAAGGGCTCGCCGGGCCTCACCTCGCTTCCAGGCATTTAGCGGGGACGCCACCTCGACCCGCTCGGCGATGAAGGCGGCGACGCTGGAGCGGTAGAGCGCGGCGCGCACCGTCACTGCCGCCAGCACCACCAGCACCAAGGGGGCCGCCATCCCGGCGCGCACTCCGCCGCTGCCGCCGGCTGTAGTTCCCGGGCGGCACCGGGGAACGCGCCGCCAATGAACCGGCCCGCCCGGGCAGACTACATGTCCCAGCGGCCCCTACAACACCACCTCGCGGCACTACTCGGAGCTACGGCGGCCGCGAAGGGGCTAAGTTAGCCGGAGTGCGAAGGCCGCGGCCGCTTGGAGGTGGCCGGGGGAGGTCCCGCTCCTCATCCCCTGAGCTCCCCTGTCCTGGTCATCCTTGCCCAGGGCGCCCACACGCGACAGCCCCTCCTCAGCCCGAGGATARGGATGGGTCCGTTCTCGAGTGGCATCCTGCTCCTCGCGGGCCGTCCCTCCCGCCTGTGGATCCGAAGTGCCTCTGGATGGCAGCTCTGCCCTGCTGGGGTRGGGCCTTGCGGGCTGGGCCCAGCTCGGACGGGGAGCATCGGTGGCTTCTGAACTTTTTGGAAATCCCCTCAGATGGTTCTTTATTTCAACAGGTCTTTCACAGCCCACCGTGGTGTTTGCCCGCGTGTTTGCTGTGGCTGTGGTGAGAGTTAGGGCTGTTGTGAGGGCACTGAGTGCTTGTAGCCCTGTGTGGTTTCAGAAGGCTCTTGGCAGACTCAGGTTCTCAGTCTGTGTGGTTCCAACAGCTCCAGAGCTTAAGAGTTCTGGGGAGACTTTCGCCCACCTGCCTTCCCTGAACTTTCCTGCTGTTCTCCAACAGGAGAACATAACTGTTCCTCCGTCCCCATCCCTGGCTGTGCACAGCACATTCACACACTCGCACAAAAAAAAAAAGCCTTTACAATGCTTAATCTGAATGGAGACAAGTGGAAGGAAGACATAATAATCTGATAAAAATTGAGCAACAGTGGAAACACATTTCATGAGGTATGTGAAGACAGCAATGTTTMATGTAATTAAAAATAGGATTTTCTGCGTGTCCTGGGATTGCCACTGAAAAGAGCTGGATAACGTCCAAGTCAACRTTTATGTTGAATTTATGTAGCTTCRGAGCTGGAGAGTTGCACCCACCTGCAGAAATGGAGAAAGGCTGAATGCCTCTGGGTCCTGGTCCCTAAAGGCCCAGGTGACACAGCACATACTGTCCCCAGGACTGGAGAGACTGGTGGGATGAAGTGGTCAGTCACATACACCCTCTGGACCACGGCTGCTTAGAACATGAATCCCTTCATGCTACAAAACCAGCTTCAGATGGTCCCAGGGGTGTTTCCTACTGTGCTCACTCCCTTGCCAAGGTTCAGCCTTCACAGGGCATCCCTTAAATGTCATCTCATCCACTGCCTAGGGACAGCAGATCTGATCCTTAAGCCATAAGGGGAGTTTCAGTGCTCAGCCTGTTGTGTGCAGCTCCTCTGCTCTCAGGCTCTATGTCACGAAGATGTGGGTTGTTGGCAAAACTGCTCTGTGAGTGTGGCTCTAGCTGGCCCTGGGACTTAATGGCCCCGGGACAGACAGAGCCTGGCACATCCTCTGATAAATCAGGGTGAATTCATCCAAGTTAATTTATTTGTGCACACATCTKTAAATGGGGAACCAGAAATGCTGATTATTCTTCTTTGCATCTGTTCACAACAGTGTCTTGAGTTTTCTGATCAGAAATGCTCTTTTTTGTACRCTGGTTCCCTCCAAATGACAATTCTGATCCAAGGCACTTGACGGCCGTTGCCTGCAGCTGCTGTTTTGCTGAGTGGCACATAGTTGTGTGGTTACTGCTCCAGGATGCTGATATTGCCAGTCTGAGCTGTGCCATGTGCTGTCCAGCACTGTCTGATGCAGCCCTGGGAAGTTTCTGATAATCTCAAAGGGCAGCAGGAATCGGATGTGGAATCATGCCACTACAGTTGTTCTGTGTTTAGTTGGTGTGCCAAGCCAACTAAAAATAAAGGTCRAAGAATAATTCATGACAATGCAGCAATTCTTTCTGGAGCATGAACTTGCTCCAGCGTTTCTCCAGGAGGAGATGTGGGGGCTAGCAATGGAGGGAAGTTTTTAAGCTAATTCAAAGCATCAGCTATGTAAGGCATGAGAGGGTTGAGTATCAATTGGTGTCTGTCTATGGATGGCCCCTAATTTGGGGGGTTAGAGCTGCCTTTAAGGAGGTGCAGTAAACACACCCCTGTTGTGGTGCTGCCTTTTGTCTGGCAGGARCTTCTGAAGATGTTTTCAGCCAAATGAGACACAGGAGCACACCTTTAAAACCTTTGGGGTTCCTACAGGCTTTGTGAAAATCAAGGGAAATTTCAAGAGACCCAGGCTGGGGTGGGTTTTGCACAGGCAATCATTTGGGATCTAGCAGTGTTGCTGTGCAGCTCCAAGTCAGCCAGCACAGCCAGCTGCTTCCCCAACAGCAGTGAAGGGGCAGGGAGGGATGACAGCAGAACAAAGAAGAGATCTTGGGGCTGTCACAGACTCATGCTGAGCTGGATGGAGACTCCCAGCAAGGAGCTGAAAGAACACAAACCAGAAAACTCTGAAAAAATCCTGTTTGCTTGGTTGGTGCAGCAATTTGTTGTTTGGTTTTTTTTGTTTGTTTTTTTTCCACAGAGGCATGAACCTGATCTCTTCTGTCCTGGTGTTTACCTCAAACTAATGGTAGTTTTTGCAGCATTGGGAGGTTTACCTGCTATGCTTTCTTCCTGAAATGCCTGGGCTCTGCAAGTGATTTGGTAGGAATGTGCAAGCAGGGCTTGGTGTKCTGAGGCCTGGGAGCAGTTTAAGGAGCTGAAGTTTGGTGATCTCTGCTGTGGTGCCACCAGCAGTGTGGCAGTGGGGCCGTGSAGTGGTTGTTGGTCCGTACAGGGAGCACCAAATGCAGCTCTCAGGGGGACCTTCTCACTGCCTGCCCTGCAGCCTCCAGCTTTTGTTGCCTTACAAAAAGAAGCAGATCTAATGGAGCCCAAAAGGCAATTGAGAGCTGCTGCTGCTGGAAGGTCTGCGCTCCCTTGCTCGGGCTGCCTATGTGGGGCACCCACGCAAAGCGCTCAGGGGATGAATTCAACCTGGAGATGTTGCATCACAGAACTTTCATAAAACASTCTGTTTAAGACTGAGTCAGTTCAGGGGTGATTCATCTTTGTTCCTRCAAACAGATGCTGGTTTGGGCACTTCTCGTGTGCCTTGCTGGAATTATGCAATGGTGACATTTTTTGGGATAAACAAGCCACTCCTTTTCTAGCCTCACTGTATAAAATAGGTGCTCTGATTCCTGAGGCATCCTCCCAGTCCTCTCTGGCAGCTCTTCCAGTCTAATGCAGGCCTTTTTTTTGCATTTGGGAGACCACAGCCTTGTTGTTATTCTGAGATTTCATCAGGGCCCTGTGCAATGACTTACATATCTCAGGGATGCTTCCTGTTCCTGTGGGATCTATCCCACTCTGTCCCATGTCCCGGAGGGGTAATTTTCACCCACCATTTATTATGGCCATGCTGTCATGTTTTATTTCCATAGTCAACCCCTTCAGTGCTACACTATGCTTTCTTCTGCCTTTCCCACCACGGACCTTGTGTAACAGTAGTTGCATTGTAGTCATTACTGGTCCTCAATGGCTTTGGTTTTCCTAAGAAATTCACATTTGCATACTTTATCTCACTATACTGGGGTCCTTTACTCATAAACACTTSAGTTGCTTTTGCATCTCCTTTTCCAAGTTGTCTTCTGTTGGARTTTATTGGCTAGAACACCTGCCAGCTTTTGAGTTTGCCAATAAAAAGTACCTATGAATTCATGTGCCTTTAATTTGTGTGGACTGCATGAATTCTCATTACTTCTTTTCTTCGGTGTTGATGGGTAAAAACTGCTGTTAAATTGAAGGGTATTGCTGTTTTTAGAAATTGTTGGGAGAAAGGTGCTTGCCTTTTATTGATTAGCTTGGAAAACAATGGATTTTCCTAGCAGTCTGGAATAGTAGTGCTGTAGATATTTTCCAGTCTTTCTGCTGCTGACTGACAGAAGACAGCATGAGGCTTGTGGTCTTTTATGGAGGTTAATAATGATCTGGATCAAAAATGGAGCCTGAGTGATTGGTTTTTCTTCTTTGGGTTCAGAGACAGGAGAGAATAAACTGCACTTCAGATTTCTCTGAGTGGTTTCATGTGCCAGGAGCTTCCTTTACATGAAAGACAGATCTCTTTGTAAGACAGGAAATCAACTTTTCTCAGCCCCCAGAAAGATTGTATTTCTGCTTTGACTGTTTTCCAGAGTGAATTTTTTATGGCAATGTTAAAAAAAAATCCCCAAAGAGGAAAGCTCTAATCCCTTCCAGCTAACTTAAGCCAATTAATCATCTAGTGAAGCTTGTCATCTACATGAGGGAGAGATGAACTTGTCCAGAGAGCAAACTCACCTCAGATAGCTCTCCTGGCTGGGGAAGGGATGAGCTGATCATGTGAACTGAACACCGAAACTCTGGACACCTGAAGTTAGGCAAGAGGAAGTAAAAGGGCCTGATAAACATCACTGTTCCGCTTTTGGGCATTGGCTAAACTACTCACCTTGACAGTGGCATCTTAAAAATATGGGCTGTCCCTTCACTGACATTGCTTTGCCATCACTCCTCTGCACTATCTGGGTGTGATCAGCTCCCAAAAAAGCACTGTGATGGACCTGGCACCCTTCTGCTGGGCTGGCCTCTGGTCAAAATCCCCTGCTGGTGATGGTTGTTCCTATCAGATTTGTGAAGGTTTGTGGGTTTGGTTGTTGGTTCCACCTCTCTGCCTGGTATCTGCCTTTACAGAGTGATCTGCTTGCGCCATTCTTTCAATGCTGAGGAAAGACCAGAGGGTCAATATGGTCTTGCACACCAGTGGTCTTTTTTCATACGATGAGAAGCACTTCAGGTGAGTTGAGTTCATAGGACCCTGGTTTAAGTTTTTCAGCAGAACTTCATTTTTCCACAGAATTGCTCAGTTGGAGTGTTTAAGAACAATCTTTGATGCCCACTGGCTGAGCAGCCATGGACTCTGTGCAGTCTGTAAGCACCTGTGTGGTGATGCATGGACTGTGCTTTCCAGGGTAACACATCCATGTGCGACACCCCTCTGCCATGGCAGTGTGTCCAGCTGGGCTCCAGGGAAGCAGAAGCAGAAGGGAGGGACAGAGGGGACATATGGGATATGTGCATTGCCAGGCTGAAAATACAGATTTCCACACAACATGGTTTTCTTCATTTGTGAGGGACTTGGAGAAAGAATTGAAGCCAGCAGGGTGTGATAGATGGAAAAGCAGTTGTTAAAGCTAGATGTGCTTTTTTCTTTGTCTCGTTCACTCAACATGAGGAATGGGAACAGGGAGTTTTGGGAACTTGGAGAACACACTGTGCACCTGGAAGCTTGTCAGCTTTTCCCAGTCGTATCTCACCCAGCTTGTTTACCTCCATCAGGATCTGCCGTGCAATCAGATGGGAAAGAAGTGAAATGGGTTCTATCTATGCATTGCCAAGGCTTTACCAACCAACTCTTGCCCAGATTGCTTCCCTCCACCTTCCTCTGTATTTCTCTTCTCACATGATCATTTTCTGGTACATTTTCAAGTTGCAGGAGCAGCGTGATTTTCCCTGCCAGACCAGTAGCATGGTATYTAGTTCACCGTTTCCAGCTGCAGTAATATGGGGCACAAACATCCCCACAGTAGTGGGGAATAACAGGTAGCATGGYTGCTGCTGGCAGCAAGGTTTGGATGAATTATTTGTAGTTGTTCTGTCTTGCTTTGGGACCAATCCAGCCAGAAGGAAATCATTAAGTGTTGGGAAAGAAATGGAAGTGTCTGATTTTGGCTCTGGTTGCATAGGACTGCCTGCAATACTCACCAGTGGGGCTGGTGACTTATGGTGGTGACACTGGAGCTCTGCCTTCCTAGAGCAGTTTACATGGGAACCTGCCTGAGAAGCAGGCACTTGAGCAGTGCCCTGTCCCAGAGCAGGGTCAGTTTGTAAGCCCTTTTGGCCTGTGCTGGAGGGAGTCCAGAGCAGCTGCTTCCCTGCCCCTGGACTGCGTGTCTGGAGCAGCGTCACATCCGCTGCTTTGTGCAGAGCCACTGGAAGCTGGGAGCAATAGGACTGTGCTTGAGATCCAGTCTATGGGACTGCTGCTCCAGAGGCTGTGTGATGGTGAAGTGCAGGCATTCAAACGGTTTCATTGCACGGAAATTCCAGGAAATCAAGGTTTGCTTTTAAACACTCAGTGTAAAAGTGCTGACCCCAACAACCTCACTTCTTGGGTCTCCCTCAGCTAGGACAGATCTCACCATGCAGAGACCCATTTTACATAGAACATCTCAAATCCTTCACTTAACCTCAGCCTCACTCTTGAAGCCTGGAGAGAACAGGCAAATCAGAGCTGCTAAACCAACACTGCTCCTAAAGCACCACTGAACCTGGTGCTTCAGGAMAAGAGATGGATACATCTCTAGTGGGGAATTTCAGTGGGTAAAGGTACCACATTATCACAACATTCTCAGTGTCTGGGCTAGGAGGGAGGGTTAGTAGGGAAAAACCTAGCTGTCTTACAAGAATGTTAATAAAGGTGGTATGAAGCTTTTCCACCTCCAGTTGCCCACTACTTACTGATGTCAGTCCATGTCCTATGGATCAGAACCACACAACCACCTTCAATGATTTGTCCTTCAAAAACCAAAGAGGCTCAGTGTCTTGGTTTTGAGACAATGTTTTCAGAGAAACAGAACAAAATTGGCACAAAAATCAACCCAAGACACTCAGGCTCTGTAAATTTTCACTCTGTAGACAAAAATAAATGCAACCTTAATGTTGTGATCCAGTCTTGACAAAGCTGTAGCTGGAGCAAGGCTTTGTTAATGTGTCACTGCTGTAATAATCACCTGGAGCTGAGACCAACTGGAGCGCTTGATAGAGAGGAATTAGTGCAAACTCAAATGCATGGAGCTTGAAAACCGGAGTGAGTCTGGCCAAGAACAGCTCAAACCTGTTCTTGCAAGATCTAAGGCAGATTCTGACTAGAATGGCCCATTCAGAGAGGAGCAAGGAGCTGAGCTGCCACAAGATACACAACTTCTTGTCATTAAAGACAAAAAAAAAAAAGGAGAATATTTTAAAAGGTATGAAAGGAGTGTGACTGCTGTGGTTGATGATGACTGTGGGAGACAGCACTGAAGCTGTTGGAAAAGTGAAGGACAGGAGCAATGCAATCCCKGTCCCTTTTCCAGCACCAGACTCACTCACTCCTGGACCTGGAAGCACTGCAGTGACTGAACTTGATTGGAAAGTGAYGTCTCAAAAGCTCTCTAGGGATCACAAATTTCATTATTAACTGTCACTTCAGCATTTTTTTAGTTGCTGCTCCATTTGTTGTATCTAGATAAGCCCTGAAGCTGTTTATGCTTTCCCAGRCAACAGGATCACATATTTGGGCATGACATCAGTTACATCCTGATGGCAGATTAACGTAGCTAATGAAACAGCAATCAAACATGTTGGTATCGATTSCCTCCCCTCCCCATGTGGAGGGCAAACACTTTGCTCTGCTGAGAACACTCAGCACGTCGACTCCTGCATGTCTGTGGTTTTAATACATCAAGAAGCCTTATAGTAATTCTGATGTGGCAGCAAAATTACAGGCAGACCTGCAGTATTCTGGACAGTGATTTGGCAACTGAATAGCCTTGTATATCTTCTAGATTCAACAATTTATAACAAACACATGAGTTTTTTTTTTCTGTTCAGGTAGAATATGGGCTTTCAAGACTTTTATACCAAAAGGCTGGTCAGATCCAGTATCCTGAGGACACTGTCTAAGCATTYACAGCCAGCAGCCCCATTTCCTTCCTCCTTTTCAAGTGGAAGAAAGCCAGGCAGGTCTGTAACAGCTGGAGCAAAGAGAGACTGGAAAGGCAAAGCGAGTTATGAGCAGCAGCTCTGTGTATCGCACCCTGTTTCCTTGCCATGTTTTCCTCTGGGGATGTCAGTAAGAACCAGATCTGTGAATCCTGCTTGGGTCTGCCCCACATTTCCCAGCTCTGCACTGTCTCAGCCAAGGAGGAGCTGCTGGTGACAGCCAGACAGGGCAAGTGGAGAAGGACAAAGCACGTGTTTCCTCAGGCTGGTTTCCTGCAGCTGCCCAGGCACTGCTGGTCAGAGCTGCCTTGGGGCAGGGGTTGCTGCTGGGTTCACCTTCCTGGGAACCTCCTGTGCCCCAGTCCTGCCTTAACTCTCACTCTGTTGTTCTGACACACGTGGCTCATTCCTTTTGCCTCAGCCTTTGTTGACAGCAGGATAAGGCCACAGGATTGTTTGATGGATGCTCCTTCTCCCTGTGTGGTTACACAGGAGTGCCAATGTGTTTTAAGAACAGAAAGTTGGTTTTTAGCTGGCAGCTGCTGAACTGCACTGTGCCTTCGTGTGCTGCAGAGACTGCAAGTGTGGAGTGTTTTCTCAAACATTTTATTAGATTTCTTGGTTTTCAAGGCAAGTGTGTTTTTTCAGGCAAGAGCCAGGTGCAGAGAAGTCCCATGAGAATTTCTGAGCAATGAATCCCCTCCCTGCACCTCTTCCCTTCGCCCCTTCCCTGCTCCCCTTCCCTGCTCATGCACTGGTCCTGCACTCATGCACTTCCCCCTGCTCAAGGACCAGCTTGCACACCCAAGTGTCCAGTGGAGGGGTGCAAAAACAACCTATGCCCCCCCAGCCAGCTGGGCCTTCGGCTGCAGGAGGAGTTTTTGCAGGGAAGTCCATATTGGTCCTGTAGAGCACCTGAGTAGCCCTTCACAGCTGCTGAGCRTTCCTGGAGCACCAGGTCCTCCCCCAGATTTGTCCTCTCATGCCTGATCCAGCCCCAGASCACTGCAGTGGAGGTACCTGAGGATTTGTCTTTTCTTTTGCCTTATTTTCCATCAGGAATGTGGAAAAAAGGCAAATGGTGTTTGACAGTGCTGTACACTGCAGATGGCCCAGATGTTTCCTGTTGTGTGGGCTCTGGCAGCTGCTGGAGGTGGCTGCAGGGCCATGGGAAATGAATGCCAGAGCTTGTGGGCACTTGTAGGTCAAATATTTTTGCCTTGTAGAAGCTYAGTGTTGTTTTAAACCACTGAAGTACAAATTTTGATTCTCTATTTGGAAATAAAGACAACAGGAATACAGAACCCATCTCCTTGTGTGTGGTCTTAGTAACAGTGAACATATTTCTTGGTTTAAAGCAATGAAATTGCAAATTCATCCTGTGACAAGTCTTCTGTCCATCTCTGCTRTGTTCCACCAGGCAGCAATGCTGCTGGAAGTCCTTAGAGTGGGAAGCAGCCCTGCCTTGGAAAGCCAGTGCTAAACTGAAACCAGTATCTGGATTAATATTTTTCCAGTTAATCCTCAGAAGGGATGGGAGAGAATGGGCTGAATGATAAAATAAAAGTTAGGTGAGTGGCAGCTTCCTCCCCAAAACATCAACCAAACTTGTAGAAAGCTTGATCCTGATCCAAACCAATGCAGCAAAGCCAATATCAGCCCCAGGAAGTGCAGACCTGTGACTTCCACCATTCGGTGGCCCTGGATGACATCCAAAAGTACTCCTCTTCCTAATCCTTCAGTTCTGTGGATATTAATTTGTATGATAAAAACACTGGGAATGTGTTCCTGGGAATTCCCCACAGAAAGTCCATTTGAGGACCAATCACTGGAAGGGTTTGTGTTGCTGCCTGGGGTTTCAGCTACAATAGCTGGGACCAAGTCCAGTCTGAGGGGCAAAGAGGAAATGTGTATAACCAGATTAAAGGAAACTGAAGGTGTGGTTTGCCCTGAAATTGTCTTTCCACATTCTCACTGGGTTGAAGTGCTGAGGGGACAGGGGCAGGGACTGGTCATCTGTGAGATGGAGGAGGGATAGACACAGGTATGGATGGGAAGTGCCCACGTGCCCCTGTGCCTCACCTGCGCTGCACAGGGAGCAAGGGCTGTGCTGCCCCCCTGCCCTGGGCCCTCTGGCAGCTCTGCTGGGGAGAAGACACTTCCTGCATGCAGAGAGATACCCTCAGGGAAGTGACATCTGTTGCAAAGAGGATTTTGTTATCTTGAGCATGGTGAGCCCTGGCACAGGCTGCCCAGAGAAGCTGTGGCTGTCCCATCCTTGGGTGTGTCCAAGACCAGGTTGGATGGGACTTGGAGCAGCTTGGTCTAGTAGAAGKTGTTCCTGCCTGTGGCAGGGGTTGGAATGGGATGGGATTTAAAGTTCAACCCAAACCATGCTGTGAGTTTATGATGTTCTCTGGAAGGAGGCACTGGGGAATGCTCTTAGTCAAATCTTACAACTGAAGTTAACTCAAATATCCTGTTCATGTCATTCAGTGGGCACCATACAGTCTGAGTAAGCATTTTGTACAGTTTTGGTGACATTACAAGTATAGTAATTTTTAGCACTACTGGAGATTACACTGACACAGGCAAGAAGAAGGGGAAAACAAAAGTAGGGRGAGTTGAAGAWGCTTGCCCCAAGTCAGATGTAAATRAATCTTCAGATCCTGAGCCCAGCTCCACAGTCCTGATCCCCCGGTTCCCTCTGCTTGGGACCTGGTAATTAAAATCAAGGATCATTTGCTGGGAGAGRTGAGTGGGCCATAGAAAAAGAAAGGCCACCAAATCAAGCAGGGTGACTGAATCATGCCTGTTAGTGGAAAATGAGAGTCCTGAAACTTGGCAGCAGCTCTCRGTGCATCCAGCATGGAGGAACCCASATCTCCCGCGTCTGGCCTGGAGAAAGAGGAAAAATGTATGGACAGCAGGGACAGGAATTGTCCTCCCTGCATGATGCTATCCCCAGGATTTTGGCTGTGGCAGCTCTGCACAGCACAGCTTTCCCTCCCAGTGTGAAGGGAAGGACATGTCCAGAACACAGGGTACCTTGAGCCCTGCATGAAAAATGCAGCGGGGTGCTCAGGGTGTCCAACACAGAGTCGTGGAATCATTAAGGTCAGAAAAGACCTCTGAAGATTATCCAGTCCAACTGTTAACCCAGGTCCCAAGTGCTGCATTTACATGTTTATTCACACTTCCAGGGGTGGTAACTGCCCTACGAAGCCTGTTCCAATTCCTGACCATTCTTTCCATGAAGAAATTTTTCCCAGTATCCAGCCTAAACATCTTACTCTGCCATTGGCTGCAGCACCACATGGACACATGGACCCCTGTGCTGCTCTTTGAAATTCCTCAGGCATGGCCATGAATCACTGCTGTGAACCTGCCCAAAAGCACTGCTGCCCACTCCACAGCCAGCCCCACTCTCCAAYCTGTTTCTGTCCCCCTGGTGATGAGGAGCAAGGGAAGGTCCCCAAAACCACAGCCATAAATGGTCCTTCACTGGAGATTTGTCCCTTGCCCTGCCTGCAGGAGGGGCTGCTTCCAGGTTGAAAATATGCTGAATTTCTTAATTAGAAAGGTTTGCAGCTSAGGTCTGGCTGGGATGGTCCCTCCCTCCACCCACACCACCTTGACCTGKCAGAGCCCGGGTGGGGCTTGATCCTGAGGGCGTAGGGACCGTGGAATGTGTAGTGCTCCCGGGCTGTGAGGAGCTCCCTTCCCTCTGCTGTGGATTGTATCTTCTGGGCTTCCCCAGCTGACAGCAGGACCTCCAAGGTAGCAAACATTGTTCTCATGCAACAAACCCCACTGAGCTGTATGGGCAGGGACAGAGCCACAGGTTTTCTTCCCTGGCAGCAGATGCAGTCAGGAGGTTCTTGCCTCMACGCAGGGTCTCATCCAGATGCTCCCAGGCTTTTAAGGCTGTGAAAAAACCCTCCATCCTTCTCAGTCCCTGTTGTGAGGTGGTGGCCATCTGGTGGAACAAACCAGCTGGGAGGGCCCAGCTCAACACAGCCTGGGCCACTGGCTGAGCTGGGCATGAGGTGATGGCAATACTGTGTCTRTGCCTGGTTTCCTGGAGTACAAGTRTGTCATCAGAGCAGAGCTCTGTCTCCTGGTGCCAGGAGAGCTCTGGGGGTTGGCTCCTGTCAGAGCTGAGGGTGACCTTGGCTGAGCACAGGTGCCCCAATCCTGAGTGCTCCTGGAGGTCTCCTCCTGGCACCCATTTGGTGGGGATAGGCCTCCTGGGACAGGTGGAGGTGTCAGGAGGAAAAGAAGAGGGGAGGCATTGTCAGGGAGAGAGCACAAGTTCAGCCAAGGTGTGTCAGTGTGGCAGGGGGTGCAGCCGTGGGGCTGGGGACTCTGGTGCTCAGGCCTGCCAGTGACACAGCCCAGGAATTCTGCTCCTTCCTCCCCCTGCCTCAACCTGGGGCCGTTTATGGTCACGCAAGAAGCCTCCATGAGCACGACTCGCCTGCCTGTGGCTGTCGCTGCTGCTGGGTGCTCAGCCCTCAGCCCGGCTCTGCCACAGGAGTCACTCCCCACCTGCTTTGTCCCGTGGGACCGGGCTCTTTGAAGTCCACACCCCGCCTGTCCTATGGTGCATGACTCAGCCATCAGGTGCCCCAGGGACCCTTTCCTTGTGCTTGTCACGTGTTGCCTGAGCTGCCAACTACATCCCCATGCTTTCCCCATCCCATGGCTCAGGGGGCTCTGAGCTATAAGCTCTGGGGAAGCCATGAGATGTTTATAGSTAGCATCTGGAAAACCATGTCCTTCCAGTTTTTGCCACAACAGAGCATCCCTGCAGCCAGAGCTCCTTTGCTGCAGCCCTGCCCTGGCCAAACCCTCTGCCCTGTGTCCTGCATGGTGAAGAAAGAGAGCACTGGGGTGCACCCTGTGCTGTTGGGRTGCACCCTGGCCCTCTGGGATGGACCCTGCCACATTGGGGTGCACCCACTGCCTGCCTCAACCCATTGTGGCCACTCCTTTTCTCACAAGGAGGGAGTGGGGCACAGGGAGGGTCATGAAGCCTCGCAGCCCTCCTCAGTTGGAGGGGAGCTCCAGACTGTGTAGCACTTCTGCTACCAAAATGCCATGCTCCAGAGATGGTTCACATCTGCCACTACACACACAGTGGTCTGCAGGAGGGGGAGTGCAAGCTGGGCACTGCCCCCTCCATCCTGGCCCCCACCCTCCCCCCTGCACACAGATTCACCCACCGGCCCTGGCAGCAAGAGTGGCTCAGGGCTGTGCTGGGGGGGCAGCAGGGCAGACAGACCCTCCCACCCACTGCACCTCTGGCTTTGCTGATCTCCCCAGGCAGTCACAGGGCTCCAGAGAGTTGTTTGGCCATGACAGGGACTCATGTCCTGGTGAYCTGGCTGCTGAAGGATCCGTTCAGGCTGCRCAGGCTTTTTGGAGCAAGCTCTGAGGTGGTGYTGTCCCTCTCCCAAACATCTCTCCTGCTCCCTGCCACCCCTAACTCTACTTGCCTGGCTGGATTGCTCAGGCCAGCCCTCCCCAGTTTTTGTCCCCAGGGTGATCCCCAGTGTTTTTGCCGGTGCCTGCCCAGGCTCAGCTGCCTGTCCAGCAGTGGCAAGATCTGCTGGACACAGTCCTTGCTGCCACGTGAACCCAGCACTGCCCCAGCACAGCCCCAGCACAGCCCCAGCACAGCCCCAGCTGTGCCATGCTCTAGGTGGGCATGGAGGGAATCCTGGCCTGGGCAATGACCTGGTCACTCTTCTTTGCTGCTGTCTGACCCCAGGGCACCAGGGCGGGGGATGCACTGCCCTCCGTGGAATGGTCAAATTGATTCACCTTTGTATTTCTTCAGATTTCTGTCAGAAAGAGGTGGCAATAGAAACACTACCTTTAGCTTCCTAGTTATAGTGTGGCATGGAAGCAGCCAGAGTCCCGCTGCCTTCAGAATGATCTTCCTAAAGAGAAGCACATCTGTGAGTGTTCCTCTATAATGGCTATCGCTTGAACCAGCCCCACTGATGCCAGCCCCAGTGAGGAGTGACAATGTTCTGGCTCCATCACATTTGCAGTGTTTGGGATGCTGAACTAGGCRCATCTAGAATACTTTCTGGTAACCAAAAGAATGGTTTCTATCCTCTCTGTTGTTTTTCCACATTGCCCCCTCCTCCCAGGCTGTGTCTCCAGCTTTCTCTTCACACTAGCTCAATAAATCTCCCCTTGCACAACACCCTGTGAACTGGGGCAGGAGAGCAGGGCTACTGCTGGTGCCACCCAGCTGCAATCGCAGCAGCCTCTTGCATCACCTCGACAGCRGCCTCGGGGTGCAGAAGAGCAGGAAGTAAAAAGGGTTTTTTAATGACCAAGTTACACACACACCAATTATCCAAATGGGGYAAAATGGGGTTCACAGGAGAAGCTGCTCTTCACTAGCCTTCCAGATGTGTGATGGTCACCAGGTGAAGAGGTTTGTAGCCAGAAAAGCAGCAGTGCTCCTGGACATAYTCTTTCTGCTACTGCTCTGCTCTCTTTGCTTTAATTTGGATGGGACCAGGAAAAAGGTTTATTGAAATGAAATTCACAGGAATTTTAGAGCCTGCCCTGGAAGGGATGCAGCAGAGGTGACTAGGAGGGTACCTCTGCAGGGACATGGGGTGGTCAATGCAGGGACAGAAGCATGTGGGTGATTTTCCCCACTTGGATCCATGCTTTTATCCCYCCATTTTGGGTCAGCCCATAACAACCTCTCTGGTGTCCTTGCTCGGGGGAGGTTTCCCTGAGGTTAAACCCCATGCTGGGCACATGGGCACAGTCTCACACTAGTGCTGGAGCTGCTGCCCGGGTGGTGGTGCAGGTGAGGAGTGGTGTTGGGGGAGTTATTCCCAGTGCTGCCTGGCTTCATCCCAGCCATCTCTGATCACCAGCCATGCATGTACTCTGCTGGATGCGGGTCATGGTGCCCTCATCCAGGCAGAATGTTGCCTTGTCACTTAAAAAAGCGGATGGCACATGGAAGAGGTTCTGCCCAATCCCYCAGGTCATGGGCAGTTGGGCAGAATGACCCATGGCTGCTGGCACTCTCAGCTCCAAGCCCCACAAAGTGCTGTTTCTCCTCCATCTCCAGTGCCTCTCCCCCACTGCTGACCCTGCTCCCAAGAGAGGGAGGGAGAAGCCCTTGTTGGGGTCACCAACAGCAGCACTTACCCATCCTGTTCCTCCTCCATGGCTTCCCCTCATCCACCAGGCAGCACCCAGCCTTGCATGCCCATGAGGCTGTTCCCTGTGCTGGCCTCGCCTTCCAGGCCTTTCCTGGTCTCAACTCTAATGATGGGGTGTCACGGTCCTATGAAGGACAGGTGAGGACGGGAACACCTGGTGCTGTTTGTCAGAGCTTGTCTGCACCGTGCCATGACACTGTTTTTATGAAGGAAGTTATTCAGAAAGTCAGGGACATCAGAGGAAATCTGGGCGCAGGTCCTGGAGGCGTGTTTGTGTTTCTGGTGTAGCAAAACCAGCTCCCTCGGTGGCTGAAACTGGGTTGCTGCAGCTGGAGGTCAGGAAGGGCTGATGCAAACTGGGAGCAGAAATTCTGGGGAAGCACCTTGGCTTCTGAGGGCAGTGCCTTGGGGAGTGGTGCCTCTGCTCATGCCCCATGCTCTGAGCTGGCAGCATCAGACCTGCCTGGCAAAGTGCGCATTTACCTAAAAATCCATGAATGAAATGAATCTGCGAGCATCGGGGGATGAAGGCAGCCTTGTGCTYCAGGTGTGGCTTTATTCCCAAAAGAGACCCCAGTGCTGCAGACGAGGCCRTCCCTTGGATCTGCTGCCAGCACTGTCAGAGGAGGATGCCAGGCTGCCAGGGCTCACTCAGGCTGCAGGCAATGAGCCAGGAGAACTTCAAAGGGTCTTGGACCTTTTTCAAGGAAACTTTCCTGTCTCATTTCAAAAAGATTGCAAAACTTGGACCTATCAGACACATTTTACAAGYTTCCTTCTACCTTTGTTGATCCTTATGCTTGGGGGAGAGTTGTTTTTTTTTTTTTAATCCCAGGAGCTGGTAACCAAAAATCACTGAATCCTAGAAACATGCAGAACTGATAGATCCATTTTGGTGCCCACAGAGAGCTCTGGAGATCTCCTGGGAGAGCAGTCTTCTAGTACTTAAGGATGGCATGGGCAAAATTCCCTTCCTTGCCTCCTGTTGCACACTGGTGCTCCCCTCTGCTCYCCTGGACCATGCCTGTCCTCCTCAGAACATGTGTCAGGATGGTTCAGTCACTCCCACACCTTGGTGGGCAGGAGATGGGGAAGAGGCAGATCTATCAGGTCAAAGGGTCTGGCAGACTGCGGGAAAAATCACCTCCTGGACCTGGATTTAGTGCCCCAGCCTGGGCAAGGAGAGACCCACTGGGTAAATCCCTCCCCTCTGCGTGGTGCCAGAGGCAGCAATGTTGCATGGGCTGATGGATGCTGGTGGACTCAGGGCTGCCTGGACTTACCTTCCCTGAAAATTCTGCAGCAGGTYACCATTTCACATTGGCCAGGGCAAAAGGAAGGCTTTTACAGGGCTGTAAAGTGCCAGAAAACTGGAAGTTTTCCCACTGTGCTGTAATGGAGCTGAATGACCTGACGCGGATGAAAAGAGCCCTTGCCTGCACCTTTCCCTCTGGCTTAAGCCAGCAGYGAAGTCAGTTGTGAAGTTCTGGGTGATTTGAGAGGTCCAGTGGCTGTGGGAGTCTGGTTGGTCTCACTCTCAGCAGGATGACCTGTGCCTATGCCCTCCAAAAGCCAGCACAGACCCRCTATGGAAGTTCCTGCCTCTGTACAGGGTTGTACAAAGCTGGACTTGCTGTGTCTTCCTCATCCTGGGAGCACCCTCAAGGATGGGAGTCTTGGTCACTCTCTTTGGGTACCYTGAGAGCTGAGGCAGAGTGAGGAGRAGCTGTACCCGACTAAGGTGTGACGTGAGCCTGATCTGAGCACGTCTGCTGGGACCATGGACCTTTAAAAAGCCTGTGTGTCTTGCAAGTGACACCAAGCCCTGTGCTGGGCTGGCCTGACTGCAGCTGGGGCTGAAACATTTTGTCTATATTTAGTGCATTTTTCAGATAACCCTCAATCTATTTTTGGGCCGTGTACTGACTTGGGCACTGTTTTTGCTCTTGTGCTCAACTGTATCACAGGTCAAAGCCTTTCCATTTTCAGGATCCTCAGGTATGCAAATGTTTGGAAGGGGGTTAAGGAGAAAGCAGGCAAATGAGCTTTTCTACTTCTTATTTAATATTTAAAAAAAGGTGAGCAAATTATTTTCAAAACATTTTGATAGAGCAGCTAAGCCTGGAAACCATGAAAGGTCTTTGCTAACTCTTTCTGCCTCTCAGAGAGGCAGAAACCTGGGGCTTCATATGGGAGAGAATGGGAGAAGTTCAAGAACATCTTCTGCCTGGAGTGGTTCTTGAGGGTTTCATCTCCATGTGCAACATGGAGAGAGCAGAGGGATCCAAGGGCAATTTCAGTGATGGGTCCTTATAAGGCTGCTGTGGCTGGGCTCAGTGACAGCCATCCTCCTGGTGGGAGAACTTGGCTGGCAGGACCTGGGTGTCTGCCAAGACCCGATGGAAATGCCTGAGAGCAGGAAACTTCAAAGCTGCCTGCGTTTTGCTGTTTTTAAGGTCAGCTCCTWGGAAAGTGCCATGCTGGGGCAGGCCACCATCTGAGGAGCAAAGTGACAGGCACATGTGTCCCCAGCATCCCCGTGCCAGGGTGACCGGTCTCACTTGCTGTGATGGGTCAGAGCAGTGTGGTGACACGAGGGCTGGATTAGCTCCACCCATCTTGGGAGGTCCTGGACAGGGAAAGCACCACACTCTGGAGTGGAGCTGGGCAGTGCAGTGCTCCTGCAAGTCACGCCAGACCAGTGCCACCAGCAAGCTTGATCCRGGAGGGTGAGCACTGCAGAGCCGCATCTGGCTGGGCATGCCACCACGCTTACACTCGGCCTGCACCCAGGAGCCASATGACGTAACCCAGAGGCACAGGGTTACTAGGGATTATGTATATTTTAAAACTCCTCTGTGTATCAAAGGTCTTGGGATGGTGCCCAAAGAACTAAGGAAAACCTTTCCCCTTGTTCTGTCCTCAAATTTGGAGYCCCATCTCCAATGTCACTGCAATCCTAATTCCTCTCCTGGCTCCAGGGGAGGGTGACTCGGTCCTTCAGCAAGCTGCCAAGGTGTACACAGCAGCACTCTGCCTTGCATGGGCAAGGGGGGAGGATATTTGAAATGCCACAGAGTCCTTGAGGGCTCTCAGCCCTGTCACCCAGCTCTGCAGTGTTTACCTCCACCCCAGCCTCGCGTGGTGAGACCGGATACRCCCAGCCGAGGTCAGCCCAGGGCTCATGGAAAGGCAGAGCTGTTGTCTCCCATCTGCCTTGGGGGTGACCTTGGCCCCAGCCTGCAGCACCCAAAGAGCACTGGCAGAGCCTGGCTCACCCCGCACCCACCAYGGCAGGACCCCTCTCCCTGCCCCTGTGCTGGGCTGCTGGAGGGGCCCTGCCAGCACGAGCAGGTGCTTGGCAGCACCYGGAGCAAACATGGTGTTATGATCCAATTCAATTCCAGAAGAGCAGAGGAAACTAAGTGTGTGAAAAAGCAAACCAAATGAAGAAAGGTTCAAAATATTCCCAAAACGAGATTAAAACCAAACGAGATTAAATGTCGATGCCAAAAAATTCATAYACTTTATTTGATAGTAAAAGAGGCAAAGAGAAAGAAAGAGAGAAGAAAGAAATAGAAAAGAGTGTGCGTGGGTGGGGGGGTTGAGGCAGGGGGACAGGGAGAAGGTGATAGAGGTTAGATGGAAATATATCACACYTCTGGAAGTCCCAACGATGTCTCRTTGCTCYCCTCCATCCGKTCTTCTGGATGGTGAGGGTCCCCAGTGCTGCTGGTGCTGCTGCGATGCCACCACGCCAAAGAGTACAGAATSCAGTGCATTAATAAACGTTTTGGGCCATCTGGGAATGCCCACGTGTCACCCCTTCAGGGGGCTCGGTTTGACACTGTCCTTTACAACACTGTGGATTTGTTGCATCATCTCCGGTGTAGAGTCTGGGGACTCCTTTAGGGAAGCCTTTGATGGGCCACGACAGCCCCTCGATTGTCCCCGTGGATCAGCTTGTCCCGGGATGCAGGGCTCCACAGCTGAGCTCCTTTTTACACCAGAGCACGGGCTGTTCTGTGCCTCTGACCACAGGCACAACCAAAGTCTCTTTTCTCCCCCCATCACCCTTTGGTGTGAGGGTCTGTGCTGGCCGGGCAGCTGATAGCCCTGGGGGGATGGTCCCCACCCCGAAGGTGCTAAGCTTGATTTCCTTTGTGAATGTGTTCTCTCCCAGCTCTGAGTTGTTCTGTATCTTATTTTTGATCATCCAGCAAATAAACAGTGGAGCCAGGGTCCCATTCAGGGTTTTGGTGGCTTTCTGGGCAGCTTTTGTATATAATATAATATACAGATATATTATATATCTGCTATAATATGCAGAAAGTTCATCATGAAAATGTTTAAGTCACAAACTGTAGCATTTCAGTCTCTGACACATGGCCATTAACGCTGTCCATCCACAACTGCCAGCATGGGGAGGTATCTTGTGCTTGCATTTTTAGGAGCCGAACACATGAGGCACAGCCCCGTGTGSAGCCGCTCACTCTGGACATGCACAAGGCAGCACGGCTGCACGGTGGKCTGGCTGTGTGCCTGTGGGAGAGGGGCAGCAGGAGGAGACCAGGGCTCTGTTGGCCTGATTCATCTGAGACCTGCAGGCACCACAGCCCCATGTCCAGCAGCTCATCTCCTGTCAAGTACCAGCGGTGCAGTGGTGGGCTGGGACGTTTCTCCCCATGGCCCCAATGCGGCTCTGTGCTGCGGTGCTGTCCCCCCAGGCCCATGCATGAGGCTGTGACTCAGCCCGAGGGAATAACCACAAACCCCAAACATACCCTGGGGTGTAGAAAATGGGTTCTGGCCCTCTGCAGCCATGTTCCAGTCCCTCTCTCCAGATCCCCACCCCATGCCCGGCTGGCTGTAGCTGTGGTYCCACATCTTACGCTGTTCTGATGTGGGAGCTGTGCTCCTTCTCCAGTCAGGGCCGTGGCCATAACAGATCCAGCCATGCCACTGGTATTGCCCCCAAGCAGAGTTGCTGGCCTGACTGGATATAGCYCCGAGCTAATTTTACTCTGGCTGGTGGTGCACTTTTCAGGTCATTGGGGTGGGTGGTGGGCAGGGCTCAATGTCCTGGGGACATGCCGCGTGCAGGGATGTGCACACACCAGCTCTGCACAGATCCCAGGACCCAGGGAGGCACCCTGGGCATGATCACAGGAGATCTGTTCCCATCATCTCAGCATAAAAACCAGACTGTGGATTAAGAGGAGACTTTAGTGTTCCCTTCCTCCCCTCAATATAGTGAAACCTACACAGGGCAGGACATTTATAGCTGCCCTCCCTTATCGGACGCTCTCTTGGGTTTCASTACGGGGTGACACCTGGGAATGAGCTCTGGTGCTGCTGGAGGCAGCTGAGAGGAGGTTGCAGAGTCCTCCTGCCCTGCACAGCCCCACGGTGTCTGCAGACTGGGGCTGGCATTGGGCAAGGTGGGGACACAATGGTGGTGCCAGATTCCTACAGCACCCACTTCATGCCACTCAGAGCCATCCCATTTCTCTGTGAGCCTCAGGCAGGGGCGGTCTCTTGGTCTGGCATCACACCACTGCTGTGCCATCTGTGCCATGAATCTCCAAAGACTTCCTGGTGCTACCATACCTTACCACAGCCACAGGAGCTCAACAAGGACCCCTCCTTTGGAGAGATGCCATGTGCAAATCATCGAGCTACCTCCAGGRTCTCCATCAGCTCCCCAGCTCCTTCATCTCCTTTTTTCACACCTGGCTTCACAAYCTTGTTCCACAAAGGAGGTAAAGGTTTTCCCAACAGGGTCCTGAGAGCAATGGTCTCTCCAGGGAGAGACTGAGCCGAAGAACCAATGGCAGGGGGATCCCAGTGGGGCAGGAATCCTCCCAGCATCATGGACCAGGGAAGCRTGTAGGGAAAGCTGCAGGCAGCCAGTCCCTGTCCCCAGGGAGAGCCAGGCAAGACTGAGGCTTGGGTCTGCAGGAGCAGTGAGGTCTTTGCTGAGCCTGGGGCAGCTGCAGAGTGCAGGTCCCCTCCTGRCTGCCTCGAACCTCTGGGACATCTAGCTCAGCCACCATGGTGGCAGCTGGCCTCTCTCCTGGATGGCATGTCAGAGTCTGAAAACACAAGAAGGGTGACAGACACAACAAGGTGACTCAGCACAAAGCACAACCATCAGCACCGAGCTGGAACAGATCCTCCAAGACTGACGATACCGCTGCATGCTGGATAAGCCTGTCCTTGACCCGGGGATCCTACTCCAGCATGAACAAGTTAGATTGTCGAACCCATTAGGAAAGTGGAGCAGAGTTAGTGCTGGTGACCTGGCCAGAGCAGGCATCCAAGGCTGCTCCCACCAGCACAAAGTTCCCAGCCCCTTCCTGGGAAGCTGTGAGGAGACCTGCCCCTCCACATCAGGACAAAACCAAACTGCAGGACAGAGAACTCCTCAGTAGAGGGTTTCACTTCCCCCACTTTACTCAGACCTTCTGGGATGATGATGCTAATGGTGAGGCTGTGCAGTTTGGATGGGAGCACAGGCACCCAAAGGAAAGCCTAAGGGAGCTGCCTTGTCTCCACACCAGGACCGGGCTGTGTCACTGTGTCACCATGTCAACATGGTGGTGTCCAGCAGCAGTGTCCCCTGCAGACACCGCATGCTAGCGAAGGGGTGGTGGCAATGACCCTGTATCATGAGGTACAAGGACTAAAGGGAAGGAGCATGTCTGCATGGCACCAGCAAAGCGCAGGAGAACTGGTCCACCTGGAACACAACGCTTTGACCAATCTCTAACAAGCCTTAGCTGAACAATTAAGGCTGGGCAGCCACAGAAGAATGATTCTTTTACCCTGTAATTTTCCTTTCTCCTGAAATAGAAGACCCAGGTTTCGGTTGGGTCAATCATTTTAATTTGATTAGAATTGCTTTGGTTTGAATTTGAGTGTGAGAAGTTCCTGCCTCCATCCTAAAATTTAAAATAAAATTGGTACAGATATATGGGACTATGAGCAGATGAAGATTAAGTTGTCCATGGTGAGCACTATCTTGTGCCTCAGCCCAGACAGCTCAGGGTGGGCACTCCCAAACAAATCCATACTGAACTGTGGGAGGCCTGGCCAGGTGACTGAGTGTTTGCTCTTTTATTCAGCTTCAACCCAGCCTCTTTTTCTACTCTTGCCATAGAGGGCTGAGCCTCCCCAGCCTGGGTGGATCCCAGGGCTCAGCACCACTCTGCAGCAGGACCAACCGCCAAGACCTCATCTTGCACAAGACAAATGTGTGGCAGGAGTCAAAAGAACCAGAAACGCTCTTGTGTGGGAGGTGGCAGTTTCCACCTTCCACAGACGGGGCCTCAGCAGCATCACACCTGCCCTGACCCAGTGGGCTGCAGCACCTTCAGTGATGAAGGCATGGCCCCCTCCTGGGGTCCTTAGGCATGATTCAACCTTGACCTTAAAGAGGCCCCAAATGCTGATTCAAATGCTCATCCTACCTTTGGGACACTTAGTCTTGAGGGCAGCTTGGGAACACACTTGAATAAAGCACCACTGACTGGGCCAAACACYGGGCACCTCGTGGCACCTGTCTGGAGGGGGTCATTTTAACCCAGGAGCAGGCAGAAGAGCCAGAGGCGTGTGATCCAAACCCTGGAAAATCCAACTGCCCTGATTTATAGAAGCTACAAGGCCATGTCRTCACTGAAGCCCCTCAGGAGTGTCAGAGTCTCAAGGAACTCTATAGTGCTGAAGCTCCCAAGGGCTCCAGGGTCTTTGTCCAGCCTGTCTGGAGTCAGGAGKGCCATAGGAAGAGCAAACCTTGAGCCAGGGTCTATTCCTTGCCTCCACATCATGATGTGCCCTCTGGGGCACCTCCCCACGGCCCACTCACTCAATGGAGCTCACACTTTCCCTGTGGAGAACACCTTGCCCATGGAAGCACACTGCCCTATGGAGCACATCCCACCCCTGTGGAGCATATCCTACCCCTTGAAAACACATCTCACCCTTGTGGAGCACATCCCACCCTTGTGGAGCACATCCCACCCTTGTGGAGCACATCTCACCCATGTGGAACACATCTCACCCATGTGGAGCACATCCCACCCTTGTGGAGCACATCCCACCCTTGTGGAGCACATCACCCCACTGTGGCTTATAGCATGAGTTCTTTTGGGGTGGGGCTGGGGGACCCTGGAGGAAACAGGGATCCAGGGAGGCAGGGAATGATGAGCCTTGAGGGGATGCAAAAGCTGCCCAGACCATGAAGCAGGAAGGACCCACTGCTCCCTGGCAGTGGAGGGGCGCAGGGCATGATGTTGAAGGTGGAAGCAGAGTATCAGTGACACTGGAGTGGACCCATCAGGAACCGAGGATGGGATGTTCAGTGGCGGGTGGCTGTTAATGGSGCAGCACCTGCATTCCCCACCCCCTCCTGCAGTGCAGGCAGAGTGCAAGCGTTTGCCTGCTCTTCTTGTCTGTGACAGCTGCCTGCTCCCACCTCCAGCCTCTGGCAGAGGTGCTGAGGGGGTGGCAGTGCTGGGGTGACAGGGTGCTGCCATGTCCAGTCTCATGCCAGCCTCACACCTCACAGGCAGTGACCTYGCCTGCTTCACCCCGGCCAGCCAGGTTACTCCATGCTGACACACACACCCCAAAATTGCCTTGGGTCAAATTACTGGGTTCATCTCASCAGCTGCTATTTCCTTCTGTCCCCAAGCCAAGCGAGGAGCTTGTGCAAAACAAGGAGGTGTCAGCCCAGGGTGTCCTGAGTCAGAAYGCCGCCGGGCTGGGATCACGGGGCTGCTTGTGGAGGGGGCTCAGCACCATTCCCAGCAGCAGGGACACCCCGCCCCAGCCGGGCGCTGCTGAAAGGCGGCCAAACTTTGCCCTGATCACTCCCCCAAATACCTGCCTCCCTGGGCAGCCTTCCCAACCAGACACGGCTGCCTGGCCCAAAGCCCTTTCGCAGCCCTGTTTTTCAAAGTTGTTTTGGTGTCTCCTGGCAAAAGCTGCTGATGACCCAAATTCTAAATATAGAAGCAATTCCATCTTTTATGTGACAAATGCAAAACCTCTGTCCCTTGTTCATCTTGGGGAAACAGGTCTTTTTGTCAGAGAAGTGCAAATGTAACACCCAAATGTAACACCCAGATTTCTTTTCAGTGAGGTCACCTCCTGGCTGTGGTCATTCCCTGAGTGCAGTCATGGTATTTGTTCTAGGTGAATTCCTCCATGCTCCTTCACTGCCGGAAAGCCACACTCAGAGCCTCAGGCAGATCCCAGKTTCTTCATGGACCAGTCCCATCTCAGGTGCTGGGCAGTTCCTCCGGGCTCAAAGTGCATCTCTCCCAGGGCACAGCAGCTGGGGAGTCAGGCCCCTGTCTCTTTTCCTCACCCTGGAGTGCTGTGTGGGCTGTGGATGTCTATGGGTGGCACAAGGAGGTTTTATGGGGCTGGAGGGCGGTGGTTGCCCCATAGTTATGATCATCACCCATCCACTCTGCACCYTGCTCACATTACTGTCTCCCATCCAGGCCCTGCAGCACAGAGCAGCTCCTGCCCACTGCAGAGCACATCCCAGTCCCACAGGTGTTCCCAGGGGAGAAACTATGCCCAGCCTTGAAACAATCACAGGTTCCCTGAGTGCCTCACAACCCTTCTCCAGCGCGGGCCAGGGGGGTGAGCAGAGGTCTCTCTGTAGGGRGACCTGTGGAGGGGCTGGGAGCCAACACAAAGCCCTGTGCTGGGAGCAGGGAGGTGCTGGGAGCTGTAGGGGCTGGGAGCTGTGGCTGCAGGGAGCTCTGGGTGCTGGAAACTGTGTGCTGGGAGCAGGGGGTCACAGGGAGTTCTGGGTGCTGGAATCTGTGGAGTGCTGGGATCTGTGGGGTTCTGGGATCTGTGGAGTGCTGGGAGCTGGGGGGTGCTGGGAGCAGGGGGGTCCTGGCCACCAGGCAGTAAGTGACCAAAGTTGGTAATGCCCCCATTTCCCACTTGCCTGAGCCACAGTGCATCCACACAGCCCTGTCTCCTGCTGGGGCTGTACTGAACCCTTCCTTTGCCTGGGTGTGTGTCTGGCCTGACACAGCTTCATCTCTCTGCCAGGATCCCTCTGATGCCAGCAGAGAGGGGAAGGAAGAGGGAGCAGACACTGCTGTGAAGTCCTGTAGAMCTGGGATGAAGACCACCTGAGCCAGCCAGGCCTTGGGCATCTCTGGGAGGAGCAAGGCAGTGGGGGAGAAGCCACATTGAGCCTGTGCCTCATGCACCTTACTTTGGCCACCAAACTCCAGCAAGACCCCTGAGATATCTCAGAGACTGGTAGTTTTTTCCAGTTTAAGTTGCACACCTCCTGTCCCCAGKGCCACCACTCAAGGGGCCAGAGGGATGCCCAAGGAGATCAATGAGGATTTTTTATGATGTGAAGCAGTGCATGTTGCATTTTCTTGATTGACAACACAGAAAAACAACTTCAGGCAGGAGCTCCCAGGCAAATCCATCCCAAAGGGACAAGCAGCATGDAAACAGAGACCTGAGGAGCTGAGCTGTGACACATGCAGATACCAGAGATGTGGGTGATTGGTGGCACTTTCCAGTCTGCTTCACTGGGGCTGGGTGGGTGTCTGAGCATATCCCTGGGCCATGGAGTGGGTGCCCAAGAGCTTGCAGGGAGATGGGGGAGGCTGGGACAAGGGCGTCTGGGGAAGGAGAATGAGCAGCTTCAGCTCATTCATAGCAACCCTGAGATGAGTTGTTAGTCAGAGCTGGTGCTGGTAGCACACAGGTATGGCCTTGATCCCTGTATGGGCCATTCTCTTCAGAGCTGGACTCGATGATCATTGTGGGTCCCTTCCAGCTCAGTAGATTCTGTGATTCATTTCCCTGTTTTCTGCTGTTTGGTACAGAGCCTGTGAAGGACCARTGTCTCTGTGCACTGCACATGTACTTCAATAACTGCTCTTCCCAGCCCCAACTAACMAACACCCAGCTCCAATGTGGCAGCAAGCCCTGTGGCTCACTCAGATTGCGGTCTGCGGGCACCCAGGAGCTGCAAGAATTGAGGCAGCTGCTGACCCATAGCCCCAGGACATGGCTGGGAAATGCTTCTTCAGGCACTCAGCAGTCACCTGGTGACTTCAGCGTCACCAGGAGGAATGACTGGGGCAGAGCTCCCCGGGCTTGGGGAAAACTCATGGCAGGGATGCAGCAAGGTCACCCTAGGGACCTGCAGGGAAACCAGAGTAGGCAGCTGGGCTGGAGGGGTGCCCTGGATCCCCCTTCTCAGCCAATGCCAAATGATGAAGACATGTTCTTGGAGGGCTTTGCAAAGATCCAAACATACTATTATTTTCTGATCTTTTATTTTTTTCAGAAGTTTTGGGCAGCTGGACTCTGCATATTCTTTTTTCAATAAAGGACAAGTAAATGGGAATTGGAACTAGATGATSCTTAAGGGCCCTTGCAACTCAAATATAATGAGCACCCTGCCTACTTTGCATGCCATTTGTTGGGTGAAATGAAGCATGTGCATAACACCTTGCCAGAGGCTCTCAGCACTGCTCCCAAAACCTCCTGGGTGAAGAAGAAACCAACGTGACCACCTTCCTATTTTCAGCAGTCACCCAAATTCACAGCGTGCCTCCAGTTCTGCGCCTGAGCAGCAGAGCCCGAGGCACCTGCTGGGGTGGACTCACGCTGTGACACACCGAGCTCCAGCTCACTCCCCATTGCCTGGGGGCAGGTGAGGTGCAGTCAGCTGCCTGCTTGTCCTCCTCTCCAGGCACAGCCACCTTGGGCCTCGCAGCTCAACTGAGTGTGACTTTCCCAGTGACCYGAGAGCCAGGGCCATTCAGGAGTCAGACAGCTCATGCCCTGTGTCTCCGCATCCTACCCCAGGATGCCACGAGGGCACTCTGGTTTCCTTTCCCTTACTCAGTGTCAGCAGACACTGCTGTCCCTGGGGACAGTCTCTCCAGGCTCTCCTTGCTATCCCCATGCACAGRCAGGAGACACAGTGACGTAGACCCCGGGCTTATAGAACACGAAGGCTGGGCCACCACAGCTTCCTGCCCGCTGTGCCCTGTGCCAGCGAGATTAAAGTAATTTGTCACTGTCACACAGCACAGCTGTCACCCACCGCAGCAGCCCCTGACTGCAGCCCCAGCCAGGCACAGCAGGGCCCGGCAGCCGCTGCTGATGGCCCCAGGCTGGAGAGRAGCTCCTTCCTCTTCTTCACCGTGTGCGCAGCAGCCTCCCCAGCAGTAAATCAGCGCGGCTACACGCTGGCCTGGGAGAGGGCTGCCACCCTGTTTTGGCTGTAAAAGACCARGGCAGGGTGCAGCAGAGCCTGAAGCATTTCCTATCTCTGTGGGAAGGGTGAGAGGGTCATCCCATTTAAATCAGCCCTTTAGGGCACATACCAGCACAAATGGGGCCATTTACCCCGGGACATGTTTCACCCTAACAAAAGTAATTCTGTTACATTTGTTTTTATCCCCTCCTTTATGGCAGCAGGATTAAAGGTTTATTTCTACACTCCTCCTGCAGCCAGCAGGAGCCATGATGTAATCACTCCATGCAAAACCAGGACTTGGAAAAGCAGCAAAATGAGCACCCATGGGCAGCAGGAGCTCTTTGCTTCAGGCAGGGACCAGGCTSAGGGTCAAGTGTGGTTATGCTGTAACTTCTGGGTGTCTTCTGCAGATCCYCTCCTGCTCCRCCCAGCAGTGCTGGGCACCCCCTGTTCTTGAGCATTAACTGATACTGCTATGGCCAGCTCAGAATGTCCTCCATGGACATCCCAAATGAGTGGATTTCCTGCTTAAGTCTGTTTCAAACTTCATGTGTTTCTGCTCCCCTCTGGCAAAGTGGGGTAGGAGCTCTGCAGGRTGGCAGCTCTCCTCCCAAAATGGTTTACACTCTTTTGCAAGATCCTTCAATTATAGAAGACTAAATGTTAYTTAATTTGTGACCTCTGGTTGAATGAGACACAATTAACTTCTGCCTCTYGTGAATTTGTGGTGGGGAATTCTCACCTGTGGTGCCAGATGAGTCCTAACTGTTCCATGCATGATGCAGACATGCAAACTGCTCCATTAATGACTGTTTTAATAAATGTTTTATCTTTATATAGACAATTTCCTGCCGTGTGACAAGCTTGGCACTGTGTCAAACCAAACCTCGGTCCCATGGTCAGTCCACACTGAGGATGAAGGCAAACCTGGCCATGCCCAGCAGCCTGAGGGGCTGTGACACTCCTGTTCCTGGTGCCAGCCTGCACGAAACCTCTCAGCCCTCTCTTGTCTCGCAGGTGGGTAATGGTTGGGTGCCGCATCGACGGGTTTCAGCCCCARCCCCTTTATTCATGTCTCACCAAAGCATCTCTTCGGATGAGGCCTCCGCAGCGCAGCAGTGAGAAGGGAGTGGGTGTCTGGGAAGCCTTGAGCCTGTGCCTTCCCCTCGGCAGGGGACAGCATATCCCCCCGCACCCTTCCTGTCCCCCCCGCCGCGTCCTCGGGACGCTGCGGGCGGAACTGGGTTCTATGGCTTATTTTATTTTTTTTTTTTTTCAGTGGCTTCAGCCCTTATTTTTCGTCCATCTCCTTTCTCCCACTCCCGTTACGTCTCGGTGCCGGAGCTACCCGCTCGCCCCGCACCCYCCGGGTCCCAGCCCTTACCCTCGACCCCAACACTCCGGAGGTCCCAGCCCCTCGCCGCCCCCTTCCCGGGGACTCCGCCGCCTCTCCGGCCCCGCGGCGCGAAGAGCCCCGAGCGACCCCGGCCTCGCCCACTCGCGTCCCCCCGAGACCCCGCTCCCCACCCGGGACCCCCGGCCCCGCCCCGGGGCGGGCCCCGCCCTCCCTGCGCCCTCTCCCATTGGCTGCGGCGGCGGGTGGGCGGGGCCGCTTTGTGACGTAACGATCAGCTGTCGGAAGGTCCCGATTTGTGCGGGGGAGCGGCGCGCGCTCGGCAGAACCTCGGGATCCGCACCGGCCCCGCACCGGCCCCGCACCGGCCCCGCACCGGCACCGGCCCCGCACCGGCCCCGCACCGGCACTACCTCAGCGCCTCCCGCCTCCCGGCACCGCACGGCAGTGAGTCCCGCGGGACGGGGACGGGGTTGGGGTTCGGGTCGGGGCTGGGTCGGCGGGCTCGCACCGCCCGTACGGGCAGGGGGCCCGGCGCGGGGGGGGGGATGTGATGGGGGCGTCCCGGGATCCCCGGCTCCAGCCCCCCCCGCCACTGTTGTTTGTTTCTTCATCACCGGATTAAGATTTGCGGTCGTTCCCCGCTCCCATTGGCTGAGCTGTGGTGACGTCGTTCATTTGCATATGACATTGAGACGTCACAGCGCTTCCCCCCGTTGTCCCGCGGTGACCCCGCCAGCCTGGGGGGGATGGCGACGGTGGGACGTGAGACCTGCCCGCGGTGGTCACGSGTGGGTGGTCACCGTGTCGCTTCCGCGCCAGTCGCTGCTGTGACTTTTCTCAGCAGGAAACGTGGATGTGTCTCCCCTGTGATGTTTAGACGCTCTTCGGGTGCAAAACGTTGCTTTTTGAAGAAGGAATGTGAATATATAAATACATGTAAATAYATGAAATATGYCATAGAATCATAGAATCACAGAATGAGTCGGGTTGGGAGTGTGTGACCTTAAAAATAATCTTGTTCCAACCTCCTGCCATGGGCAGGAATGCCTTYCTATACTATGGATTATATATACTATATGAAGTATAGTATAAATAATATACTATATGTAATGAATATGCGTAAAGAATGTAAATAGATGTAAATCTGTAATACAGAAAAGTATTATCTATTTAACTGATTTCCAGGAATCCTTGGTGCTTTGGAATCTGTCTTTAGATCTCAATTGTCTTTGTAAATGCCACCAGTTTTAAGGAGATTCAGAGTGTGCTTTGATATTTGTGTTGGGTTTAATTGTGCTGCCCAGGAGGGGGCCGTGCGTGGCAGGGGCAGGCTCAGGTCTGTGCCATGGGGCAGCTCCACCAMATACCAGGATGCTGAACCCATGAGTACCACACATAGCATCTCCTTTTGGTATTGCTGCTCTAAGGGCATCTGCTTTGGGACAGCTCTAAAAAGCAGTGAGTCCTAAAAGAGCAACTTTCCTCTGGGTTTTATGTCTCTCACCTCAGCTTGGCTGAGTTTGGTAAGCCCTGGGAATTAATTCTGCTCCCTTCCGAGGGGACTCATTGTGGAAAAACCTGGACTTTATGGAATGTAGAAACATGTTTAAAAGGGCATTATTGCTCTTGTAATTCTTTTATGCATATACATACACACATTTGTGTAGGGAAGCTCCAGCCCTGCTCAGAGCACCTGAGCAAGGGGACTGGCACTCTGGAATCCCAAAATACTGGATTAAACTGTTTCCCTTGGGCCCAGCAACACCCGGTGCTGAAGTGGCACCAGCRAGGGCTGAGCTGGGCAGGTGCCAAGTGCTGTTCCTTGTTTGGCCAAGGTTTTGCTGGGGTAGGAAACCATCCCAGAAACCCTCCCAGAAACAGGTGTTGGGCTCTGGTACAGGATGTGCTGGACCTCCTTTCCCACCAGGTCTTATCTAATGAATACTATGAACTATTTTGTTTTGCTCTAAAATAAATCTTTCCTCTCCTTCCATATTTCCTCCCCCTGCAAAAAACCTACCCCCCAAAAAAACCCACCAAAAAAACCCCAAACCAAAAACCCCAACAGAAAGCAACAACAAAAAACAAAAGCCACCAAAAAAAAACAAAACCCAAAAAACCCCCACCCCACCAACCCAAACAACAAGCCTACAATAAAAAAAGGCAAAAGCTGTCTGCTATAGCTCACTGTCACTGTTGAGAACCCATTGCATCAAACTGCTGCTTATCTGGCTGAACACAAAAGGAAAAATATAAACGTTTTTCCCCAGATAATAAAATGGTAATACCTGGTCAYAGCAAGACTGGAACACTCTGTGACAGTAACTTGTATCTCAGGGGTTTTTAATGCTGCCTGCACAGTGACCCCTGCCCTGGCAAGGGGAGCCCTGAGTGGGCTTGGGGGGTGCTGGTGGGGAGCTCAGGGCTGCTGTGGTGTCAGAGTCCAGACTGCCAGGTCCTGTTCAGCCTCTGTGATTTAGGGAGGCTATAATGTGGGGCTGCTGCTCCCTTCCCGGTGTGCAGCCCCTTAGGATCCCTCCCTCCTTGGGATATTTCACCCAGTGCATCCCAGAGAGGAAAGTTCTAAAATTTCATAGCACAGCTCATGGCAAATCTAAAATTTCCTGGATCCTGCCAGCCACTGACAGATTTTCCAGGACTGTGTGTGATGATATCAAACAGCACAAGGTCACATTTGTCCTTGCAAATGCAGCAGTGACACAAGAGCTGGTGCAGAGGCAGAGACCAGCTCCTGGAAAAACATTTCCCCCTCATTCAGTAGGGCCCCCTCCTGCAAGTGGGATCTGGAGGAGCATGTGGGAACTCCAGCCCCTGCTGAGACCTTGGACTGGCTGAGGGAAGCCCTTCCAGGTACTGGCTTGGTCTGTGCTTAGTAAGAAGAGTCTCATGTTGAARAGTTTTTTGGGATTTTTCAAGCTGCTCTCTGTCTCCCCTGCTTCCATTGCCCTGCTCTGCCACAGAAGAGGCTCCAGCTGTGGATCAGCCTCTGTTTTGCTGGAATCAGCCTGTCTGTGCTGGCAGCAGCCTCGGSGTGCAGCTCTGCCCCTGTTCCCAAGGGAACCCCATCAACGAGCCCCAGGGCTGGCAAAGCAACAGGATGGSCTAGAGCTGTTGTTGTGGGACCAAATGCGTTAATGCAGCCCTGCCGAGCTGTCCTGGGCAGGTTCCTGCCAGCTCTGGTCCCTCCCTTGATTGGGATGGACAGAGGGAAGCACAGGGATGATTCACGGGTCACTTTTGGGGTGGTGAGCAGAGCTCCCCTGAGCTGCCCAGCTGCCAGATCCCCTTCTCTTGTGTTTCGTGTTTCTGTGCTAGGTTTGGGATTTTCATGCACCCAGCACAGCGAGCTTGTTGAACGCTTGTCTAATTTAGGTAAAATKAGTTGAAAATCCCAAGTGGGTTGGAGGAAGGCACCTGATTTGTACCTCCGCTGCCTCCGGGATGACTGCGCGGGGTATTCTTAGCTCTGCCGAGGAAGGACCGCTCCTGCCGCCTGTCAGCAGCATCCCTCCCGCTGCCAAGTATTTATGGAAAGTTTCAGGGAGCCTGTTGCCATTTCTAAGGGAGTTGCTGTTGTTCTTTCAGACTGTGACTTTTGAGAGCTGCCAGTCCTGCGACGCTGCAGCTCCTGCCCYGGCGAGCTCCTGGCGCATCCCAGGGCTTTGCTGCTGATCCTGTTCCCTATTCTTAGCTCCTGCAGTTATTTGCAGCCACAGTGACTCAGAAAACTAATTATTGTGTCAAAGTTTCTGAAGGGGAAAGATTACTTGATGCATTGTAGTTTCCTTACTTCCACTTTAACTTTTAATATTTAATACCTTCTGGTTTGTTGTCAAAGACTGTTGGACTTTCTGGAAGCATTCTGATCAATAGAATTCGTTTAGAAACTCATCTGCCCCCAAGTGAGTGTMCCCCGTTGGGGGTGCAGTGCCTGGAATGGGCTGACATGCCAAGTAAGGGGGTTTGTGGAAGCCTGGGAAGGATGGCAGCTGTCCTGTGGCAGTGGCTCCAGCTCTGGCAGGGAACAGGGTGTTTTTTGGGGCAGCTGGGTGTTTTTTGGGGCAGCTCAGCCCCAAGGATGTGGTGCGCAGGCAGTCCCCTTGTGCCCTGAGCAGGGACACCTGGGACACACCTCCCCCACAGATGTGCGGCACCTGCAGATCCAGGAAAGCTGGGCAGAGGAGCCAGTTCCTGGTTCTGTGTCTGTTCCAAACTGGTTCTGTGGGCACCACCTCCTCCTAGTGGCAAGTGACTTCTGTCCCCTGTCAGGGACACATTGGGGTCCCTCCTGTGCTGCTGTTCCCATGAGGCTGCTGGCCCTCTTCCCCTGGTGTAAACGGRGCAAATGTTTGCCACAGGGAAAAAAGGCTTTCCAAATACCTGGATAAACTTCGGAGCTTGATCTGCTGCCCCAGCYAGAGAAGGGCTGGGTGGAACCTGCAGGGATGGAGGTGGCCATCTCACTGCCTGGGTAGGAGGCAGCCAAGGAGCCTTTTGCCTCCTGAAGGCAGCAGGTCAGCCCCAGCCCTCTGTGAGGAGCTGATGGAGGAGGTTGCCAGGAGGGTCTGGAGCAGCTTAGGGCCAGGAGCTGCTCCCTTGGAGGGCCTGGGAGATTGCAGACTCACAGACTGGTTGGGGCTCGAAAGGAGTTACAGAGCTTCTTATCCCACCCCCTGCCATGGGCAGAGACATCTTCCACTGTTCCAGGGCACTCCAAGCCCTGTCCAACCTGGCCTTGGACWCTRCCAGGGATCCAGGGGCAGCCACAGCTTCTCTGGGCACCCTATGTCAGGGCCTGCCCACCCTCACAGGGAGGAATTTCTTCCTAACAWCCAATCTAAATATCTGCTTTTTTAGTTTAAAATAATTTCCCCTTGTTCTGTGACCCTCTGCCTGTGTAAAAAGCTTATCTCTCTAATTTTTATAAGCCTAAAACACTGGAARGGGCTCAAGGACTCCCKGGAGCCTTCTCTTCTCTAAGCTGAACACCCCCAGCTCTCCCAGCCTGGCTCAGAGCTGAGGGGCTCCAGCCCTTGGAGCATCTCTGTGGTCTCCTCTGGACTGGCTCTGCAACTCCACACCCTTGCTGYGCTGGGCCCCAGGGCTGGGGCAGCTCCGCAGGTGTCTCAGGGTCTCACCTGTGCAGGGCAGAGGGGCAGAATCCCCCCCTCAGCTCTGCCCAGGCTGTGGGATCAGCCCAGCCCAGGGCTGGTTTCTGGGCTGTCAGTACCCATGGCTGGGTCACATCCCATTTGTCAGCCCCAGCAGCCCCAAGTCCCTCTCCCAGGGCTGATCTCAAGCCACCCAGCCCCCAGCTTGTGCTGGGGCTGCCCTGACCCAGGTGCAGGACCTTGCACTTGCACTTGGTTGAAGTTCATGGGGTTCACATGAGCCCACTGCCCCAGCCTGCCCAGGACCCTCTGATGCCYYATCCCTTCTCTCTGCTGAACTGACTGCTCCACACAACTCAGTGTCCTCCACAAACCTGCTGAGAATTTTGGAGATCAGAGCCTCATCCTGCTTCTTCAACCTGAGTTTTTCAGAGCAGACAGGACAAAGTCAGGGGAAGGATTCATGCTCATTTTAGCCCTTGCCTACATTTTGGCCTTGCTGCTGCCTTCATCCTGAAGGTTTGATCCTGAAGGCTTTGCCAGGGGCCTCTTGCAGCTCCCTGGGCACCACCATGGGGTTGATCCTACCTCTGAAGCCCACCCATGGCCCACAGTGCAGCACAGACCCCCTTGCACCAGGGAGGGGTTCAGGGCCACCCCACACTCTTTGGCTCAGAGAGGGTGATAGCTGGTGACTTACTTGAATTCTTTTGGGAATGATCCTTTAACATGATCCATTTCAAGTTGTGCTCTTAGGGRAGCTTTTAAACCTCTCCTGCTTCCCCCAGAGCTATGGCAACTGTCTGTGAGCCACTGGGCCTTAAGTTAAATTTGGGAGAGGGGACAATTGAAAATAATTGTGTCTGTTGTGTCTTCATAAAAGACAAGTTCCCTCTGGGTTGGGGTGGGCCCCTGGGGAGTCCGAACACCCTGCTATTTTCTGGAGACTGGCTCCTCCTACACAGGCAGGTGCTCTGAGCTGTTCCTGGGGGGAGCAGTTTTCCTGCTGTCCTGGGAAAGCTGTTGTCATGTCTTAACAGAAGAAAAGGTAAAGGTTTTGGCYGTGTCATTGGCCACTTGACTTTGAGCTTGCTGGGGGATGAGCCCCTTGCTGGGGGCCTGCAGAGCAAGGGAAGTGCTTGCTGCAGCAAAACATTCCAGGCTGCCTTTGCYGGGGCTGCAGTGAAAATCCCTGCCTGGCTCAGCCCCTGTCCTGTGGTGGCTGCTGGGTGCATTTCTGGGTGACCTTTCCCTGGCAGCCAGACTGGGGCCACTCCCTTGCCCTGGCCTGCATGCCAGCTCCTGGTGGGTGATATCCATCTCTAGGCCGGGAAAACCACTGACAGCTACATGAGGCAGAGTATGGACAGTGTCCTTGCAGTGTGGGGGGCTTGGGGCACAGCACAGGGGAYCCTGCTGTCCCCAGTCCCAGTGTGTCACCCTGAGGCCATGCCTGGTGACACSGGGGCCAGCCTTGGCTGAAATTCCCCAGCTCAGTGAGCACATGAACCCACTCTTGGCTTTGCACTGAGCCAGGGCCATGGTGGCCTTGGGGACTGTGACTGTGACCCTCCGTGCTGCCACAAGCTGCCCCACTCCCTCCTGCCCTGGCACCTGGGAAGGAGGGAACRGTGGGAGACCCTGGAACATCACCAGCAGGAACCAGGGGTAAAACAGTGATGAGTGGAACAGAGGTGAGGCAGGGGCCCTCCAAGGGCTGAGATGAGAGCCAGCAGCATCCTGGGCTCAGCTCTCAGCATTGGCAGCAGATGGGGGRGATTCTGCCCCTCTGCCCATTCAGGTGACACCCCTGCTGCAGAGCTGCCCCAGCCCTGGGGCCTGGCACAGCAAGGGTAGGGGGCTGCTGGAGCCAGTCCAGAGGAGACCACAGAGATGCTCCAAGGGCTGGAGCTCCTCGGTTCTGAGCCAGGCTGAGCTGGAGGTGTTCATCCAGGAGGAGAGGAGACTCTGGAGAGGCTTCAGAGCTCTTTCCTGGGCCTAAAGGGGCTCCAGGAGAACTGAAGAAGGATTTGGGACAAGGGATGGAGGGACAGAACAAGGAGGAATGGTTTCCCAGTGCCAGAGGGCAGGGATGGATGGGATATTGGGAGGGAATTCTTCCCTGTGAGGGTGGGCAGCCCTGGCACAGGGTGCCCAGAGAAGCTGTGGCTGCCCCTGRATCCCTGGMAGTGTCCAAGGKCAGGCTGGACATTGGGGCTTGGAGCATCCTGGGACAGTGGAAGGTGTCCCTGCYCATGGCAGGGGGTGGGGCRAGAGGATCTYTAAGGTCCCTTCCCACCCAAACCCATTTGGGATTCTGTGACAATGCTGTCCTTGCCCTGGCTGATGCAAGGACTCCCTAGGTTTGCCTGACCTAGGGACAGCTCTGTCCCTGCCAGCTCAGGGGATGGATCTCCTGGGACCCCCCACCCAGGAGAACGGGGACACCATGGGGGCACAGGCRCCCAGCCCTTCACTGCTGCTTTCAGACATGACACCTGATGTCCCCAGCTGGGACAGCCCATGGCACGGATCAGTGCCAGAGCCACCTTTTTGCTGTCCCCTCGAGCCTATCCAAGCCCCTGGGATGCAGAAGGGCCTAATGGAAGCCTGGTTTAATGTGCTGTTCCTTTTTGTCTCCCTTTTACAGGCCTTTGCACTGAAGCCAAGTGAAGAACCTCACAACTGCACTGCACATCACTCAGCTCTGATTTCTCTGTCATCAAGATTTCAAGGGCTGTTTTCCTCCTCCCTGCCCATCTCTCCCGTGTCTGTGCCTGGAAGCTGGTGCCCAGCAGTAGCTCTATCTCCCTGTCCATCCTGCTGGACATCTCCCCACCATGTTTCAGCGTCTCACCAGCCTCTTCTTCAGTGACAGCAACACACCAGAGGGCCTGGAAGAGCCCAAACCCTTTGTYGAGGAGGAGGAGGAGGAGGATGGCTGGCTCATAATTGACCTTGCAGGTGAGGAAAGCAGCAGAACTAGCCTCCCAGAGCCTCTGCTGCACCTTGTMTCTCCAGAGCTGGGTAAACCCCTAGTCAGCAGATGAGCTTATACCACATGGGATCAGCTCTGCCCTTCATTTTCCCTGCCCTGGTCCCCTTGCCCTGCCCATGGTGCCTGGCCCTGTGATCAATGCAGCAGCCCCTGACWCACTGCTCCTTTTCCCTTTCCTCTCCCCGTGATGGTTTTGGGCTTTCTGCCGCGGTGCCACAGCRTCTCCAGCTGGGGTTGCTGCTGCCTGGCAGYGTCCRGGTGCCTCCATGCCAGGAGGGGACYCTGGCAAGGCACCAGCCAGGGACATTGCCCGGGGTTTGGCTGTGCTTCTGCCTGCCAGGGGTCGATGGGTGGGGGACCCAGCCCTGCAGGCTCTGCCACCGGCTGTGGCACTGCCATGGCCTCGGCTGAGCTGTGCCCGGGACAGCCCTTTTCCAGGAAGAGTCAGGCTCAGCAGCTGCTCCCTGCCCTGCCCCTGCTGACAGCAAACCAGACGCCTGCTCCCCTGGGAGACCCCAACCCCAGGGCACTGGTGGGACACCAACATTTTCCCAATGTGAAGGCAGGTGGCAGTGATGCCTGCCTGTCCCAGCTGGGGATGTGCCACCAGTGATCTGGCCATGTTTGGGTCATTTAAGAGGAGTAAATCTCAGCTCCATAGGAGTTATCTTCCCAAATTATTCCCAGTGCCCATGCCAAGCACAAGGGAAGTTTGGCATCAGGTCCCTGTTCCTAGAGAGCCTACAGGGCTTCCCATTCCCAGAGCCATCCAGAGCCCTGTTTCACAGCAACCAGGCATATTGAACTCCTCCTGTGCAGATCTTCTCCAACTCTGTTCAAACCTTGGAGTTTCTGTTGTAGATTGATGACTCAGCCAATTGCAATGATGTTTTTATGACCTTTTCCTTGCGAATCCAGCAGTGACCAGAGACAAACCCTGCTGCCTGTGCAGGATATCCCCATGGCTGTGCTCTGCTTTGGCAGCCCTGGGTAGTTGTGATGGCCCAGCCTAGGGGAGCACAGATATCAGCTTTAGGAGGAGGGTTTTGTCCTCCTTCTTGCAGGCAGCAGGGCTCTGAGCAGATGTTCCCTGCCTGTTGCCCAAGCATGTTTTTGTGATTTGAATTGTTCATTAGGGTTTTTTCCCATATATGGCCTGAAGAGGGGACCAGAGCAGGGACAAGCCTGGGATGGGGGACAGGTGAGAGCACTGGGGAGAGCTGCTGGAGGTGATGGGTGATGTGGGCATGGGCAGATGTGGAGGATTCCCTGTTCCCTGGGCATTCAGGTGACTGTCCAGGGAGGGTCACAGCAGTGCCATGGCAGGGGGCTGTGACAAGGAGCTCCCTGGAGCAGCAGGCACGCAGCTGCCACATGTCGGGGCCAGCTGGCAGCAGCTGCAGGACCTAAAGCATGCCAGGAGTAGCCAGCAGCTTCCCCAGCCCGGGAAACACTGCACTGTGCCCTGAACCCTGGGTGCAGACTGCAGCTGGCTCAGAGGGTACCAGGGCTTGACTCTGGCACAAAACACTTCCCTGTTTTTATGATGAGGAGCTCTCGATGCAGTACTGGCATCCAGCAGTGTCTGCCTGTGAATGCCACCCCAGTGCTGGTTCAGCTGCAGGCTGTTCCCACAGCAGACCCTGAGGAGTGGGGGACTGCATTCTTTCAGCTCCATTTCTGGGGCTTGAGTTATACCCAGTACTCCAAGAACCAAACCTGGAGACTCCAGCCCCATCCTTCCCTTGGAGCCGTGGTGGCCAGCAGCAGCTCCCAGCCTGGCTCCCTCCCAGCAGCAGAGTGGCAGCCTAGGGAGCCTCTTTGGCCCTTGTCAGCCTGGTCATTGCCCCCTGTGTTGCAAAATACACCCAAATTACTCAGATGTTCTCACAATGTTTCAGATGCCACTCTTGCCCCTTTGCTCAGCCYGGCTCTGCTCAGCACGCAGGGAGGGCACAAAGAATTACCCAGGATGTGGCTGCTTCACAAAGGTGCTTGAGGGTCCCATAATATTGCTTGTGACAGTAAAGCCCACCTTGGCAAAGGATGGGGACAGGGTAGCCCCCTGATCCCTGTGCCCACTGACTGCGGCTGTGGGAGTGCTGCTGGACTGGGGWTGCTCCAGCCAGGCTTGGTGGCTGTCTCCAGGCTCACAGACAATCTCCAGCCCAGCACRTCAACAACTGTTAATAGATTGATATCCTCTGACCTGGAGAAAGATRTTCTCCTACTTGCAAGGCCAGCTGTGGCCTGTTCCGAGCTCTGGGCTGAGGCATCAGCTGCAGGAGCTGGAGATGCAGGGAGCCAGGAATACCTGGGCGTTTCTCCACGTAGGAGCAGATTCATCTGTGCTTGTTCCTGCTCCCTCATTCAGCTGCAGGGTTACATGTGTCCATATGGATATTGCACTACCTCCTCCCTGTCACTGACACCAGTTCCTTAAATCCCACTGATGAGTCTGGGAATGGGTGTGGGCATCCCAGCATTAGGTGCAGGCTTCCTTCCCATTACACCACCAGTAATTCCGAGCACAGGCAGCCCAGAAAAACACTGGCCCAAGTGCTGTGTCCAGGTGGAGATGAGGAGGGGAAGGCAGGGAAGGCATGGAAGGCAGGGAAGGCATGGAAGGCTGGGGGGGTGGGGGGATGGTTCAGCTTCTGGATCAGCCACTCAAAATTTGGCTTCTAACAGGCTGAAGTTGAAAGCATAGTGAAAACTTTTGCTCAAGAATTTATCCCCATTTTTTCTTCCAGAGAAAAGGTGTGGACTGTTTTTCTGCTCTTTGTGTGCTTGGTTTCCATGTTTGAGGAGTGCTGGGTGGGGTTTGTGAGCACAGGCATGTCGGCATTCCCCGGCACGGCCCGGYCCGGCCCAGGTGCCATCAGAACGGGGAAAGCAGCGTTTCTCRCTGGCTGAACTTCTTCTCTCCCTTTGAGAAGGAAAAAAAAAAAACATTGCTGCAGAAAACCCTGCTGTTCCCGCCACGTTTTGGTTCATGTTGTGTAAGCAGAGCCGTCGGCAGCCAGGCCGGGTCCCCGGAGCGCSGGGTTCTGGCCAGGGCGCGGCGGCGGTAGGTGTCAGTGCACTAACGATGCCCCTTTCTCTCCCCCTCCCTTCCTCCCTCCCTCCCCACTGTCCATGGTATGTGTGTGTGTCCCCGCTGCGCCCCGCATGGCTCTGCACCCCCGCCCCAGGCAGCCGTGCCCGCCCCGGCCCCGCCCGGCGCCCGGCTGCTGGCGGTACCGGGCGCTCGGCGCGACCCCGCCCGACACCCCCCGGGCCGCCACCACCACCGGCCGCTTCCCCGGCTCCGGCCGGTCCCTGCTTGATGGACGAGAGTTGGTTTGTCACCCCTCCCCCCTGTTTTACTGCAGAGGAGCCCGGCCCCGATGGCGTGGGGAGCAGCCCCATGGAGGACCTGCTCATCGAGCACCCCAGCATGTCCGTCTACGTCACCAGCACCCTCGAGGTGGATGGGGARGGCCCCGAGGACGATGTTGCAGCGTGAGTGCGCTTTGAGGGTGTTTGGGGGGCTGGCAGCCCCAGCATCCCCTGAGAGACCAGGGTGGATGGTCAGTCCTGCTGTCCCAAATCCCCACCTGCACCCAGGAGTGTTTCAGCCATGGATGTGGTGGGGCAGTGGGGGACATCAGTGTCCCCACACCCATCTTGGGGAACACCCTGCACATCTGGCAGGTGCCCCGGCTGGCACCATGGGGAGCTGGCAGCCCCCATGTCCCAAAATCCTCTGCTAAGGGGCTCTCAGGAGCATGTCTGTATGGCCATGGGTGCAGAACATGAGTTTGGCATTGGGCTGTAGTGGCAGAGGGCTCTGTCCCTCTCCCCTGGCCTCAGCAGGGTCTTCTGGCACAGCCACCAATGCCACTCCTGGGGCACACCACACCCATCCTTGGGTTTCATCCTGAAGCTCTGCACTCCCCCCGGGATTGCCCTCCACTACCCAGCAGCCCAGGAAAAACCTGGAGCATGCACACGCTCAGCCCGGCCACTGCCAGATGAGTCCTGGCTGCTGCCGTGCCATGGGGTCCCTGCTGTCCCCCGAGGCCCAGCCCTCCAACACCTCCCCCTGGAACCCCTCAGTGGGGCAGGAGAGGAGTAACAATTTGGGGTGAACTTTGCCCCAGACCAGGAGACACTGTTCCTGGTTAGGGGACAGCATTCCTAGTTAGGGGACACCATTCTTGGTTAAAGAACACCAATCCTGGTTAGGTGACATTGGTCTTGGCTAGTAGACACTTCAGTCTTCTAGTCCTTTAGGACTTCGCTCTTTCCAAAGTCTCCCTGAGGGCCACATCTTGATCTCCAGAGCTTCAGGAACTCCTCARTGCTGGAGGGGGCAGAAAAAGGCTAAAGGGAACCTAAGACTAGCCAGGGCTCCAAAGGGGTCACCGTGGGTTGCAGACAGACTGGGCTCAAGCAGCAGCCACAGCAGAGCTCTGTGGAAACGCCCGGTTGCTGGCGGTACCTGGATTTACCCGTGTATCCCAGAGCCTGCCGTGCTGGAGCATCCCTC
>NW_026623519.1:459200-513903 GCF_030028575.1 Malurus melanocephalus | reverse complement strand
CGCTGTCTCCGCAGGGACGAGCCGGAGCCGCGGCCGGAGCGGCCCGTGGCGCACCACGGCCGGGCGCTGGCGGTGAAGGCGGCGGCGCTGGACAAGGCGGGGCAGACGCAGCGGGCGCAGCGGGCCAAGCAGCTGGCGGAGCGGCACCGCCTGGGCCAGAAGGCGCTGCAGCGGCAGAACCGGGCCCGGCAGCGCCCGCCCCGCCGCGCCAAACAGCTCCCCGGGGCCTTCGTCCACCAGCCCTGCCAGCGCCACTGCAACTACTGACCTCGCTGCCCCGCCCGGGGCTCCGGAGCGCGGCCCCCACGGACACCGGGGACGCGGCGGCGGCTGCGCTCCACACCCCGCGGCCGCACTTCTGGCCCGCACTCCTCATCTTCCTCCTGCCGCCCTCCCCGCGCCCCTCACCGCCCACCCTCGATGCCGTCTGGGCCCAGCCCCTGGAGCCGCCGGTATGGAGGGCCGTGCCATCCCKCCCGGACAACCTGGCCGGTATTCCCGGTGAAATCACCTGCTCCCGAAATCCACCTGTTCCCGGTGAAGCCTGTTTGTCCTGATAAGCCTGTGACATCAGTGCCTTTCCTTACATGACTCCATGTACAGCCTGGCTGGGATGTCACAGAGACACCGAGCGGGAGTGACAAGAGCAATGAAGCCACAAGATTTGGGATTTTAAGGAAAATCTCATCAATGACACTAAATAATGCTTCTGCCCTGCAAAACCAGCAAACACTCCTCTCCCTCCTTGATTTCTTAGCTACATTTTTACCATGATAACCATAACCCCCCACTGCCAGTCCCCAAGGGGCTCATGATCTAAAGCGCTGGTGGAATCTCCGTGGCTGGGTCAGCCAGGCGGCTCCTGGTACCTCACGGTGTTTTTTTTTTAAATCAACCTTAAAAGGAATCTCAGGAATCAAAGCACTGTCCCAGCGCCACGCCAGAACCCTCGGCTGCCATGCCAGGAGGAGTGGCCAGCCTGGGGTGGCATCACCATGGCTGRTGGTGCCATCTGAGTGAGCTCCTTCCTCCTGGAGGCAGTCACCAGCCCCAGGCACGCCTGTATCCCTGAGGATACACCTGTAAATGTGTGTGTATATATTGCTCTCTGTACCTTTATACTCAGAAGAGGCACTGTTAAGCCAAGGAGTGTTGTCTGCCAGGTGTCAGCCCTGGAAGAGGAGAGGTGGCACAAGGTGCCAAGAGGTGGCCAAAGCACGTCGACAGTGGTGGTGAAGCGATGCTGAAGAGGAGGCTGGAGGGAAGAGGCTGAAGKAAGGACAAAGATTAACCTGGGAGCCACAGCAATGGGTCAGGATGGGGCAGGCCTGAGTGAGAGGATTGCTGTAATGGGAGCTCTAACAGAAGCATCTTCTTTCTTCACTAAAAATTGCTTCCTTTCCCATGAAGGGCCAAATTCCACCGCAAGGCAATGCTAATTTTTAATGCAAATCCCTCCCCTCTGTGTGATGGACTCCTGCCTTTGGAAGAACATGGTCCAGACTTTTCACTGGCTTCAGCACCAGCTGAGATAGTGCCAGACCCAGCAGAAATTTGCTGATTCCCCACCCATCAGCTCCCTCCTTTTAGGAACTGGTTTTGCACCCTGTGCCCTGGGAAAGAGTCCTGCTCACGGCCAGCTCACAGCCTGGATTCTCACCCTCTGAGACAAGAAATAGCCCCACAACCTCCCAGAAAAGTCTAATTTCCCAGATTCTTCCACTCACCATGTTGCATCCCTTAATATCAGCCAGGGGCCTCAGCTGAAGGAATTGTGGTGACCACAACTGCAGACAGCTGATAATTATTAATTATTTTAATGGGATTAAAAACAAAATGACCCCTCCTAGGAGCAACAGCCCCCAGCTCCGGGCTAGGGAACCTGGACCGCAGTAGCTGGATGCTGCTGCTCACCTGCAGCATTTCCCCCCTTCTCCACTGCCTCAGCATTCCCAAAATGAGAGCTGGGGAAGGAACTCCCTGCCCTTGGCATCGCCCTGCCCTCCTTGGGCCTCCCTGTGTCCTCTGTCCCTCAGCGAGCCTGGGACTACACTGCAGATCAGCCTGTCCCATCTCCAGTGTGTTCTTGGTGAAGAGACTGACATCTCCTGACTCCAGGGGAGTGTTTACATCCTTTGGCTTCCTGGGCTTCACACTAAATGCCTTTTTCCCCCTGCAGTGGTGCCTGGAGTGGACCGGGAGCAGGGCCTGTTTGGGGACACTAGCACAGGTGCTTGTGACACAGGCAGGGGCTGGGCCCGAGCTCCCGGGTGTCCGATGTGGTGCTGCCTCCCCATCCCGCTCTTCCTGCAGCGCCTGCAGGAGCTGCTCTGCGCCCCTGGGCACCAGAAAGAGGAACCACTTTCTCTCCAGCCCCAAAACCCATCATGAAGTGGAGAAGCCAAGCATTGTCCAGCCCCCAGCCCCTCCACTGCCAATTCTCCTGCACATCTGGGTTGTGCCAGTCCCTCCGGAGCACTCCAGAAATCAGAGGCTGCCAGCGAGCCCTCTGTCCCCTTGGCAGCTCCAGAGGATCCAGCTGGGGGATCCCTGTGCCTGCCCCACTGCTGGAAATGGTACCCAGGAGAAATCCCTCATGGAAACCCTCCTGTGCATCCTGCTCACTTGCTGAGAGCCAGAAGCCCTTGGCCATGTTCCTGGGGGCCGTGGCTCAGCCTGGCWCTGCCACCAGCACCCAGCTCCCTGTGCCCACTTTGAACAGGCAATGTTATTCCTCCGTCCTGGTTTTCAGAAGCAAATTCAAACTGTTTTCTTTTCCATTCTTTCCGTGCCGGTTTGAGATGTCTCTCATCACACTGTGCCCAGCCAGCACAGGATATGAAGCAGAACTGTTATCACACTTTATATCCAGAGTATGTTTATAAAGGATTAATAAATTATTAATAATGTTTTCATGAAGAGGTTAATCCAGAGCCCGAGCCTCTGGCAGAGTGCACAAACCATAGCAAAGGAGCTCCTGCAGCTCCCCTCTGTTGTTTGCACTCCTGCCATGTGTTAACACCTAATGCTCACCTGCCACCCCTGGCAAAGTGACTGTCACACCCAGTGTGACCCACCCTCCCTGGGCTGTGGCAAAGATGTGTTCAACCCGTGCTTTGCAGAAGCCCTGCAATGCTCTGCTCTTGCCCAGSAGCAAGCACACAGCCTGGCTTGGTCCCCAGCCTCCTGCCCAGTGCTGCCAGAGAAAGAAAAMCCCTTTTCMCTGAGGTTCTTTGTCTCCTCGAATCTTAAAACAAATGAAAGGTGCTTAAAAACTGAGAACTTCCTGTGTGCACCCATGTGCATGTGTAGATATTTCACACCCACCCAGCGTGGATGTTCAGTAGCTTGTTTGGGGGTGTGGGTTTGTTGGGTTTGTGAATTTTTTAGGGGGTTGTTGGTTTTTTGGTTTTTTTTTTGCACTCAGTATATGTGATGCACTGCGTGGTGCTCCCGATGGGAAGGCGCTTGTTTGCAGGGAGCTCTGGGGCTGGCCCTGCTGGGACAGCTGGGATGAATTTTGCTTTCTTTTCCATATTTGTGTAGGGGGAAACTATAGCATGGACTCAGGGACAAACCAATCTGCTAGGGTCTTGAAMAATGTCTTTTTCCCAGGTTCTCTGTTGGAATATGGGTTTGGTTCTGGAGTGCTGCAGGGGTGTAGCCTGTGGCAGCACATGGTGGTGAGAGGAGATGCAGGGAGCTCTGACACTCCTGCATGGAAAAGTTGTGGCCGTTCATGGTGGGATCACTCCTGGGCTGCAGCCCCTCTTCCTTTATTCGTGCCCTGCAAATTCACCTTTACAGCTGTTGGAATTGGCTGGTCCCTTTTCAGCCTTGCTTGTRAACAAGCAAATACGGATTTTCAGCACTGAGCCCCCGAGGGTTTGGGAAGTGCAGTAGAGCTGTGTTTTATGKCCTGACCCACCACATCACTGGGATCAGGGATACAGCCAGGATGGGGGAAGCCATCAGAATAATCACCTGGAGAAATGGTGGTGTGGGTGACTGAAAAAAATTWTGTATTTCTTGCAATGAAAGCATAAGAAAGGGAAGAATTCCCAGTGGAAAGACCTGGGCAAATCCCTGTTCAGTAAATGCCAGCCTTGCTGGGCAGTGTGGCAGTGCTGGGCTCAGACACCTGAGCTGTCTCCCAGCCCCGTACTGGAATCGCAGGCTTGGGGCAGGGGGGCACTGGGACAGACTGGAGCARTGCCCAGCGATGGCTGGAGCTCATGGAGACAGCAGACCCTCTGTGGAGGGAAGGATCTTTCCACCGCTGAGGCCCCCATGGTGCAGGGATCTTCTCCAAGCAAGATTTTAATCTCTTTGCCTTGTTCTGCTCTGGCTGCCCCTGACGCGAGGGATCAACCCCTGTAGTGTGAAAGGACGAGGAGGGGCAACCCTGCTGGAGAAGTGCCACCTCTTGGGATGCACCAGGAGCTCCCAGTGTCCCCGGCCCCCAAGGCTGCACTCACTGCACTGGGCAAGGCCAGGCTGTGGCCACAGCACCCTTAGGACCCCTGGCCGGCAGCCACGCCAAAGTCCTGGCACTGAATTCTGGCTCTGGCTTGGCACTGCAAGGCTGGGGGCTGCCAAGAGAGCAGGGGCAAAAGTCTTCCTCCCCTGTTGCTCTTAAACTTGCACTCACAAATGCGCTTTCCAAAAAAACTGCTGCAAAAGCTTGGTCTGGAAGGAAAATTGTTCTTTCTGTGGGAGGTGGCATTTCCTTCTCATTGTGGATGACAAATGCGTGGCTCATCCCAAAGATCACTGCTGTGGGAATCTTCTCTCTTTAGGCATGTTTCTAATCAATAATTTTACATTTACATCATACTCATACTTTCTTCTCTTCTGTCCAGCACTACTGGGGAGCTAAACACCCACTTAGATGTCTTACCATACCAGTAAGAAAAAAAAGAGGAAAAAATACTCCAGTGAGGTTCTAAGCTTGAGTCCCACAGCTTTGCAGTTGCCCCTCTGGATCAGTATCAATTCCATTGCCCTGCATAAAATAGAAATTGAACTTCATGCAAATTTGTTGAAAAATAAGTGAGTCTCCAAAGATCAAACATCTAATAATTAGGGAACAGTAAGAAAACRTAAGTCATGTCAAGTCAAGAGAAATGGTTCTCAGCACCTGCCAGAAGGTGCCACTGGGCTCCACTGGAATGAGTGATGGCAGTCCTTGAGTCTTCCCTGAGTGTCCAGGTGAAAACAAGAGGCCATCCCTGTCCAGCTGGTGCCATGGGGACTCTTGAGCCATTGGGGTTTGTCAGCTGCCACCACTCGCACAGGATTGATGTGCCTTCAGTTTGCTGCTCCTCCTTTGCTGCGTGCACTCACAAACAGCTGCTGGTGGCAGGAGGGATGCACCAGCACCCTCCAGRTTCTCAGAGCTTCCCCCAGGCCCTTCTCCAGCTGCCCAGGGGCCTCCTCAGCACAGCTGCTGGGACCGGAGCCTGAGGCAGGACATTCCCACGGGACTGCCATGGTCAAATCCACCAGGGACAGGAACAACCTTAAAAGGGGCTGATCCCCTCAGGGCTTGTCTTCTTCAGGATGGAAAACATCTTTCCATCTCTCAGATCTGCACCATACAAAGTCAATAATCTCCTGTTGTCCTCGTGGGCTCTGTCCTCATCCCATTCCTGTCACTGCAGTGGCTGCTATGGGTCACCTGAATGTGGCTGTAGAGCTGCAGGCAGAGTTTGAGAGGCTCTGCCTGCCTGAAGAGTGTGTCCTTTGGTGAGAGGTGTCCTCAGACTTGTTGGAGATGTCGCCCTTCCCTCACTGGGATCCCAGAGCACTCCCTGGCTGCGGGCTCTGCACTGCTGGACATGGTTGGGCAGGAGGTCYTCCTGTTCCAGGCTGTCCATCAATGCATCCTCCATCTACCTTTCTTTCTGCTTCTTGAAAACATTTGTCATTAACTAAAYGAGTAACTGTCTCCTTAGAGGAATGAGGATGATGAGGATGAGCAGCTCTGTTTAATAGCAAAGGTGGCTTTTAGGTGTGCTCATCTTTTCAGTTCTTCTGTGCAGAGTGGTGACACCCARGTGGCTCATTCTGAGCTGACACTTCCTGGGCTGGCAAGGGGGTTGCTTTTTCAACCCCATATTTTATACAGGGATACTGCCCCATRCTTCAGAGCACAAAAAGAGCTGCAAAGCTTTGACTGTTGCAGCTAAATCTGAAAATCCTTCTGCYTTCCACTCTGACCCTATTTCATTGCATGGGCAGCGGGGGGAACATTTTATTCTCTGCAAATGGAGGGGAAAACAATGCAGTAAATTCTAAGTGTAGCTTAAAAATGGGTTGCACAGGGGAGCCCAAAGTTCCTCTGCTCTTTCACATTGACCTTATGTATCCTTGCTGGGGAAGCCACGAGCAGCTGTGCCCAGTTCTCAATGAAATTTTCTCTTCAGCTTCATGCTTCAGAGAGACTGGGGATGAGGGAGTAGCACAAGGTGACACAACAAACCAGTGACATTTCCTCCTGTATCACAACTGTAGCTGTACAGAGCCACCGAGGCTGCAATATTCTATCTGTAGGTATCCACCCCAGGCATCCACTTGTAAAACTCATGCCCATGCATCGCCCACCCCCGTGCTGGACTGACTGCACATGTGCCTTCACCCTTTTTCATGGTTTGGCATCTTTTTCAAACACAATTACAGAACTTGAATAAATCACTCAACTGCAGTTACAAGTCCTATGCAAGAGGTGATCAGGATGTTAGTTTTCRCTATTTCTGTGTTTCTGTGTTGTTTTCGAAGTCACCACAGGGTTTTTCAGAGAAGTCCAACAGAATGAGTGCCCCAAAAAGCATTGAAGTTTTGGTTTGTTTTTTTTTTGTTTGTTTGTTTGTTGGGGTTTTTTTTTGTTTGTTTGTTTGTTTTTTGTTAAAAAGCATTTAGCTTCTCTTAGGCAGCTTTGAAAAGCTCAGCCTAAACCCCAGTTGCTCACCAGGGCGTGTCTGCGAGCGAGTAGGAGCAGGAGCAGGAGCAGCAGGAAGGATGAGCGCCAGGACAGATGGCCTGTTCCATGGCTGGAAAAGGTTGCCTTAAGCCTTCCCTAAAACGCACCGGAGAACATTGCTGTGCCATTCCACCCCGCGCCGTGGGCAGCCTGGTGTGGAGCCGCTCCCATCGTGGGCTCTGCTGGACGCCTTAGCCGGGGCACAGCCACCATTTGGGGATCTTGGGAAGAGGGTAAAACCAGCCCCACGTTTTCTACATCAACTATGCTGTAGGACTGAGACCTCGTCTGAAACTCGAAGCTAACAAAATCAGTCCTTTTTGTGTGTTCTGTGTTCAGTTGGTGTAAGCAGGGTTCGTAGGGAAGGCTGTCTCCTCCTCGTAGGACGTTGTGTAAACACTTGCCATATGTCGACAGACTGAAGGACATGACTGCCTGGGATACGTTGTGTAGTGTGCCTGTGTGTGTGTAACCTGGTTTTGCTTGTTAGGTTGTAATGCTGTCTCTTGACTGAAAAAAAAAAATCTAATATAAATCACAAGAAATAAAAAAWTATGTCTTTAAAATCTATTTTACGTGTATTCCTCTAAAGTCTGCASGTCAATCTGTCTGCAAAATGCTTTAGTTTTTTTAAAAAGCTTTTAAAAGTTAATCGTGTAAGAGACAAGTAACAGAAAAATGYCCCCTTTGAAGCAAGGACACACAGGAGAGGGGTTGGCACAGGCTGAGGGGTTGGAGAGGATTTTTTTCCCAATTACCAAACCCTACAACTCAGCAAATGATGACAGATCTAAAGCAGATGTTGATTGTTCTGAGAAATCCCTGATCAGCCAATCTCTGCAACATCAGCTGTTTCTCCAAGCACAGTGTGAGCTGTTCCCAGCACCCAAGAGAGGCAGAGATGTCTCCAAGGTAGTTTAGGGCTTGGAGAAGAGGAGAGGCAAAGAGCTGGGACTGCCTAGCCTGGAGAAGGTTTAGGGAGATCCCGCCCTGTGTGTGGATTCCTGAGGGAGGAGTACAGAATTCAGAACTGGAACATTCTCAAAGCAGGAGCAGGGTGAGAGGCCCAAAATTGAAGAAAAAAAAAAAAAGAAAAAAAAAAAAAAAAAAAAAAAAAAAAAAAAAAAAAAAAAAAAAAAAAAAAAAAAAAAAAAAAAAAAAAAAAAAAAAAAAAAAAAAAAAAAAAAAAAAAAAAGAAAGAAATTTCACTTAAATGTAATATGCTTTTTCACTGCAAGGGTGGTTGGCCACAGGAGCAGGTTGAGAGGCTGGGGAATCTTTGTCCTTGGAGATGCCCAAGATGAGAGGAGACACGGCCGTCAGTAGCTTTGGGCAGGGGTGGGATGGGGCTTGCCCAGCCCAGTGGCTGTGCCTGCTCCTCCAGCAGAGCCAAGCCAAGGAGTGCTCCTGGTGTTACACCCGTGACCCTCCAGCTTCTGGGAAAAAAACTCCAAGGAAATGTTAGATTGGATATTGGGAATGCAAAAAAATAGCTGGGCATGAGCTTTCATAGCTTTGGTAGACCTTCTCATGGGAAAACCAGATCTGGCAGCTGGAGACACAGCCTAGGGTTGTTTGGGATGGATGGAGCTTGGGAGGTCCAGTCTARCAYGCTGCTCAGAGCAGGGTAAATACTRAATTCAGACCATGTTGTACAGGGCTTTGTTCTCCAAAGATTGAAATTCTCCAAAGAGAGAGATCCTGCTGTTGCATCCCAGGGGGAATATTTTCTTCTGTTCAGTCAGAACCTCCTCACTTTCCATTTATCCTGGTGGTGTCCCTTTCTCCCAGCACACACCTTCATAAGGGCCCAGCTCCATCTTCTCCAGAGCATGAAAGGCTGATGAAGCCCATCTCCCTCAGTATYTCCTTTTGGCCAGGTGTTCCAGCCCCAGGTGGCCCTCTCTTGTGTCTCCTCTGCATTATCAACATCTTGTAAGTGGGTGGGAGGTGGACATCAGATGATAACATTCCAGATCCCCAAGTGCCAAGGGGAACAATCACCTCCCTGCCCCTTGTGGGCTGCCTTCCCTGCCCACAGCCTGGCTCAGCTCTCTGACTGCAGAGCTGCTACCCTGTCCAGCAGCACTCAGAGGACCCGTACAGGGGCCCCTCGCTCCTTTCAAGACTYATTCCTAGCTGCAGGATCTTGCAGTTCTTTCCCAAGGCCCATRTCCCTGTAAATGGTGACCCTGACTTCATTAACTCCCATAATGTGGTGTTTTCCACAAAATGAAGCACATTCCCTCTCTTCCCCTGGTTTATTGGTACATGGACCTTTCCTGTGAAGACCTTCCAGTTTTGTGGAGTTTGTCCTCATTCTCCAAACTTCCCAAGGGACCTGAGCAGCAACAGGAACAGTGAGGCCAAGCACGGAGCAGGGTGAAGCCTCAGGGGGAGCAGGGGCCCAGCACAGAGGGGCTCCTGTGCTTGTGCAGGGCCACAGAGCAGCCCCACTCTAACAGGGGGGATGGGGACACTGAAGAGGGGCTGGGAAACTGCCCGATGGGAAAGGCCTCAGGAATGTTGGTGAAAGCAGCTGAACATGAGTCAGGTTGATGCCTTATCAATCAGGCTGATCTGAAAGAGAGGCCAGACAAACTTAAAGAGAATGAGAATACACAACTTTAATCCAGGCCTAACAGGCCTACTGGTACATTAGGGGAGACAAAGCCTCCTCCTGAGGCTACACCCAAAAAATGGACACCAGGTCATGAGATCTTCACCTTTTATAAGTTCTGCCTTATTAACATATTATGTCTTAATTCTCCAATGATCTTTACAGGTGATGATGTCAATCACCCCAAACTTGGTCCCCCCCAACTCGCATTGTTTACATATTTTGGGCCTCTGAGGCAGCGAGGTGTCCTTGGATTCAGGCTCAGAGAGGAATTGTTTTGTCTAAAGATGAGAAAATGCTAGTTTTTAGTGCTGTRCTAGAGAAGTACAAGAATACAGACGCATGAAAATACAGAAATGAAAAATCCTAAGGCATCAAGGTGTGCCCAGGTGGGCAAGAGGCCAAGGGCACCTGGCCTGTACCAGCCATGGTGTGGCAGCRGGACCAGGGCAGTGACTGTCCTAGTGAGACACCTCCAATCCTGGGGTCAGTTTTGAGTCCCTCAAGGCAAGAAGGACACTGAGGGGCTGGAGTATGTTCAGGGAAGGAACTGGAGCTGGGAAATGGACTGGAGTCCCAGGAGGGGCTAAGGGAGCTGGGAAAGGGGCTCAGCCTGGAGCAAAGGAGGCTCCGGGGGACTTTGTGGCTCTGCACAACTCCCTGACAGGAGGGGGCAGCTGGGGAGGGGATTGGGATCTGCTCCCAGGGAACAGGGACAGGAGGAGAGGAGATGGCCTCAAGTTGCACCAGGGGAGGTTCAGGTTGGATATGGGGACAATTCRTTCATGGAAGGGGTTGTCAAGTMCTGGCACAGCTACCCAGGTCAKGGGGGGAGTCCCCATCCMTGGAGGGATTTTAAGAAGTGTGGATGCTGCACCTGGAGACACGTGCTAGTGATGGCCTTGGCAGTGCTGGGGAAACAGATGGACTTGATAATTTTAAAGGGCTTTTCCAGCCCCAATTATTCTGTGATATCAGCATCGCTCAGTGCCTGTTACCTTGTGCACAAATAGGTAATTTTTGTGATTATAAAAGCTGGCAACTTATATTTAATGACAATTTATATTTSATCAGCCTTTTGAGTTACTTATTTTTGAAATTCAGCAAGAAAGAAAAGGTGGCAGTGTGTGCACAGAGCTCAGGCAATGGGCTCAGCCCGGCTCGGGCTCTCCCGGCAGCTCCCGGAGCACTGAGCCTGACCTACTTTCCATGGCAGCACATCCCAACCCTCCGCTGCCCATGGCAGCAGTTATCCAGATAAAGGGACCCCCGGCTGCCGCCTGGCAGAAGCCTTTACCCACGAGATTGTGYCTTTGCGTGGCTGTTCCCCGCTGAGCAGCCCTCGGTGGGGAGCCAGGCTGCCGGGGCTCCTCGCTCCCCGCACAGCCCCGAGGGCAGCAGGGCGCCCTTCCCGGTCTCTCGCTTTGCAGGAACAGCTGCATCAGTTGTTTGTGGTTAAACAAATTCCTTGCTAAAGCTCCATATAAGGAGCTTGCAGGCCAGGAGCTCTAAATAATCCCTTCAATCCTCCTGTTTGGAATGATGCTGATGCTGTTGTTGCTAATAATAATTCAACCCAATTTATAGGACAGTAACATTTATTTAGAGCATGAGGGATTCCACATTATACAAACCCTTAAATTTATTTTTTGTTTCACTGGTCCGTTTCTACAACAAATACATCAGATCTACTATATAATAAAATTATTTACATTTCCAAACAAYATGGGGTTTGTCTATAACCCCTCTGACTGCTATTCACATACAGTACTTAAACAACAGCACATTACATTATTTTAATACCTAAAAATGACAACCCTGTATTCTAAATTGTTTATGAAAAGTGGAAACAAATAAAATTACATTTGTCTTCCCCTCCCCTTCCATTTCATACAAACATATTACCCTAATGTGCTAACCCTGGACTTGACTTTGCAAATCCAGGGGGTTTTAGAAGAACCCAGTTTTTATATCTATTTATGTTTTTTAGAAAAAAAATCATTTATTTGGAACAGTATAATATTAAAATGACTTACTGTACAGAATTTTATTTAAAAAAGAAAAATCACAGCTCAAAATTGCTATTGGAAAATTCACACTCATTTACAAGTCTCATGTTTCCATGCAGTAATTTACTTGGATTTTCTTCTTTTTGACTGCATTGCACTGGCACTCGTTTCTGAAATCAAGAGAAGAAAAAAAGCATGGATACGGAGTCGATAAGCCATTCCCCAGGGGGCACAGATTGCCCTGTCATTTTTCCAAACTCACACCAGAGTGGAAAGCTCTGGAGAGCAGGATTTCCCCAGCACCAGGACTGGCTCTTCAGCAGCTGTCCCAGTGCTGGCCTGTCACCCTGACAGCCGTGGCACAGCCAGGGACCCCGAGCCACTCTCCGGACATTTAGGAAGCCCTAACAGGACAGCCTTTCAAAGAAGAACCAATGTTTGTAACTGTGCCCTAAGTGCAGGCCCCCAGGTGCCACGGGGGAGTCGTGTCCCAGCAGGAAGCGCAGCCCCAGGTGCCAGAGATGGGGAGGTGTTTGGAGACCACCATGCCAGTGCACAACCCAGCTTTCTGAGTTATTAGACAGTCATTAGAAAACAAGTCTCTGCAGGGTACACTGAGCCACAGGAACACAGCTGATGCAAAAGACACAAAYAGTAACACCTGCAGAGCCACGGTGACAGCAGATGACATGTCCAGTGCACTTACCAAGGCACAAAGTTTCCATTTCAAAACAAAAAAAAGAGTAAGGACCAAGGGCATTTGCATCTTTAGATCTTTTTAAAAATGTGATTTTAAATGTTGGTGATGTCTCTTTGGCTCTTCACAATGTTTTCCAAAAAATATTGCAGCTGTGTGTATTTTAAGAGTCAAAAGGGGAAAAATTTCCAAGCCCATCTAAAATTAGAACAGCAGCAATACAACTCCATGGCTGTTACATGTGGAATTAGAAAAAACAATCCACATTTCAAAATTTAACAAACTCGAAGCTACAGTGAATACTAAAAGCAGCCATTGCTGGAAAAGTACTCCAAAAAGGGAAAACACCAATTTTTAGAAGTGAAACATCTCCACAGGCTGGACTCCAGCCTGGAGCCCCTTCAGGCAGCAGGGCTGACTGCAGTAGCTTCAGCAGTGCCAGTGTTGCCACCCCTGTTGCTGCTCAAGGCTCCGTGTTTGGGARGAGGAATGGGCCTGTCCCAGTCCCTTGGGAGCATCCCCAGCACCTCCCCAAACCCTGCACCTGAAATGTGCTGGACACACGGGGACAGGGCTGACCCTCCCTGTGTGCTCTTCTCTCCTCTCCTCTCCTCTCCTCTCACAGTGACCCTTCCCAAGGCTTAGCAACAGAGTTCCTAGTCAAACTGGTCAAAGTCTACTTCTCTCTCCCTGCTGATTCTTTTTTCTTAATTGCTGTTTCTATAAAGACTTGTAACAGCCTCACTCTTAAGAGGTAACTCCTCCCAGCCCCACATTCCTTTTGCAATGGATTAGGGGGTTTCTCGGGACACAGGTAACTTAATGAGGACAGGMGCAACCAAGCCAGAATAATTAAGCTCTGATTCACTAACAAAAATGTACAACGGAGTAGGCACAGGTGGCAAACCAGGTGACACTCCTGCAACCACCTCGGTAACGTGCAGCCTGTCCTCTGCCACAGAGTACCTGGTTTGGCTCATTGTCCACAGCTTGGGAGCAGCTGTGTGCCTGCAGCTTAGCCAACTGTCCCCAGGGAGCCACACCCAAGTGTCCAGCAGAGCCCTTGGACACTGCGACAGCTTTGGATGCACGACTTAAAAACAAGAATTTTACTTACACGGRTAAACAAATTACACAGTCAGCACAAACCCCTGTGAGAGTTTTGGTATTATTTAAATTTGATGCACTTTCCTGTTCCCACATTTTCAGAATTTGATGTGTCACTGGTTGTCATCATTAGGTTTACCCAGTACAGCATGTGGGACAGGTCACACACTCCACATCCCCTCAAACTCAGGCAGGGATTTTACACTGGCTTCACATTTTTCAAACTTTTCTTCACAATCATGAAAGAGAATTTATTTTTACAATACAGACTCAGATTCTTCTGCACAGTCCTGCCACAAGAAGTAAATGTAATTAAATTCAGCAGTCACAAAAGTGCAGAACATATAGGTTTCCTGCRTAATCTTTGGGAGTCATTGCACAATGATAAAAAGCTGGAATGCTTCTCTGAAACTCTGAAAACACAATATTCTTACCATCACACTTTAGTACTTCCAGTATGGAAATGGTGGCTGAATTCAACTTGACTTCCTTTTATAATAATTTTATATTAATACCTCTTTGTTCTGTATATTATCTTTAAAATATGGTCGAATGTTGCCTCTTGACGGTCTCTCTCTACTCTCTTGCATAACTTTGGTCCATCAGCATTTTTCTGACCCTTAAACACAAGAAGCTGACAGAATTAGCTTCAGCCTGGCACTGGGCCATGCATATCATACAAATGATGCATAAATGTTAAAGACCATAACCTGGGTAGGAGTAAGGTATGTCAGCACCTGTAATGCCATGGGTTAATAACTTCAGGAGTTCAAGTGTTGTTGGGAAGCAGAGCTGAGGCTCTGTACTAGCTCACAGCACTCCCTGATGCTCCTGGCTGCCACCCCAGCAGCCTCTGGAGCATGCCTGAACCATGACATTTGACTCGGCAAGAGCTGACTGTGCACTTGGGAAGACTTAAGTCTTGTGTCTTTCAGGCTTCAGGAAAATATCATTTTTTGATCTGTGTATAGTCCTTCCAACAGCAACACATTTCTGCCAAAAGAATTCAACTTCAGCTAGGCAAGGTGCTGAATACTATGGTGGCGAGTGCTGCAGAAAACAAGTTCCACAGATGTACCAAAGAGGAATTCATATAGGATTTACTGCCARTGCAGATGTCAGGAAATGCTTCAAACACCGACCTGTGGCTAAATCCTTGAAACTAAAGCACCCAAGGTGTACGAGCTGCAAACCAGTGTTATGAGGCAGCTATTGCCGCAGCAAATACCTGGGGAAGCAGTTAGGAGCTGCCCTGTGCCCAGAAAGGGCAGCAGTGCATGTTACCTTTTGCTGTGCCAGACGCAGAGGCGGGTCGCGAGGATCTCTTGCGCTGCCCGTTCTCTACACTTTCCTGTGAAGCGGCAGAATCCTCTGTTCTTGAATTTCTTCTACTTGGAGTTTTAGACTTTTCACAATTCTCTTTTGTCTCATTACTAATAAAGTGGGACAAAATATTTCTGATGAAGTGTGAGAAGAATTAGGTTTTTCTATGCAAGTCAGACAAGCTGGAGGATGGCCCGACACAGGTACCAGTTCCGGACTATTAGCACTGAAGATATGAAACGCTAGAGATACCAGAAGTTCTATCAGATGAAGAATGACCTGAGTAAGCCAGAGTATAGTCCATTTTTATCAAAAATTATCAGAGGATACAGAATTGAGAAGTCCTCAAAGAGAATATTTTCAACATTTAGAAGACCAAGAAATTAGATGCAATTGATAAATTGTCTGCTTTGTTTTCCACAGGTGCCACCATTACTGAAGTCTAGGAAAAGCAAACAGGTTACATTAGAGACTGCTGCAGTATGGGGGTACAGAGCTGAAATTGCAGATGAACATCAGGAGGAATTAAGAACTCTTCAGGGAGTATGCCAGCTTTTGGGTCTGCTAAAAAACTTACTCCATTGATCCAAGTGATTTTTCACATATTAAAAAGAAGATTTCTTTAAAACTTTCTTCAAGTCTTAAAGCTTGAAGTCAAAATCTTTTTTTAATAACAGAAAGCTTCTTCTGCTATAAAATAATAATTTTAGCTACTGTGAAAATCTGTTTCTTGCTACTGAAAYAATAAATGGAGGGCTACATTTTGTAATTAAATTCCTCTTTTATTTTATCTTTCTTAACTCTGTAAACTCATCCTGAGCTTTGGGTGTTTTCTCCTTAAAACATTAATGCCAGACAATTTCTGGTGACTAAGCAGTTTCAGAAGATTAAACTACACTTCTCTCCTGTGAATTCAAAAGTAAGTAATTAACTAAATAAATTATTCTGCTGATAATGGAAAAGAAGAAAGCTCATTTCAGGCCCCTTGGGTGCCACTTGTGGGATTTCAAGAAGGGCTGTCTGAATCGGAGGCTGGAGTGAACACACAGCGCAAGGTGATGTGTGTGTGACCTCTGCAGTGTCACCCTTCAGATGAGTCCTGYTTTGAGGGGAAGGACTCAAACCACACAAACTTTAGGGTTAAGYAGAGAAACCTGAAATAAAATAGTTTCTCATTGGAAGGAGAGACAAGCAAGGACACACAGCAGAGGAGACTATGGACTGTAGATTGTCTCATACAAAATAAATACTGACATCTATACCCCGCACCCCCCGCCCCATAAGGATTMTTATGGGCAATCTATAAACTGGATCCCCCAAACTGGTCTCAAAGTGGTCTTCTCCTATGGAACTGGGGCAGCTGAACCAGCAGTCACCTACCTCAGAGGACACCAGAGGGAAGCAAATAGGCATCAGCACCTGAAGTTCAGTTAGGACAGGTAATTTTTACAGAGTCTAGTGACTAAATCCAGAATGAGGATTGTCTTATAGGAACCAGCACATCACTTCCCTCCTTTCATAKGAGGAAATCACATTACTCCAAGCAAAAATATTTCTAGTGCTTTAGGTTCCCTTAAGGTTTTAAAGGTGTTTAATGGCTTTAAACTGAGAGYAGGTTTAGATTAYAYATTAGGSAGAAATTGGCAAAGGTTGCCCAGAGAAGCTATGGCTGCCCCATCCCTGCAAGTGTCCAAGGCCAGACTGGGTTTGGAGCAATCTGATGTGGTGGAAGGTGTCCCTGTCCATGGCAGGGAGTGGAACAAGTTAAGTTTTAAGGTTCYTTCCCACCCAAACCATCTGTGACTCCATCAAGGTTTGTCCTTGATGGTTCAACTCCAGGAACCCAAAGCTGCCTACTGTATCAGCCATCACTAGACACAGCTTGCCTGCAAACTTTCCTTCTTTTCCAGTCTCGTTCAGAAAAGTATCAATCAGAAAAMCCCTGAGAAATGCCTCGTGGTAATTTGATGTGCTGGGTGAGTTTGGAAATGGACACATGAGGACACTTCCCTTGGAGAATCTGCTCTGTTGCCAATGTCCRACCTTCAGCTTTTCAGAAGAGYTCTACCCTGAAGAAGACTCACTGTWAAATTTCAGTTTCAGTTTGAATGATGCCAATCCAAATGAAGGTAGATATAGTTAAATATTCCATTCAGAGCCATTCCTGATCTAGGAAATGTATTGCATTCCCTCCCTTATGAAGGAAGGCACTGCCTCATCTCCTGAGGAACCCAATGAGGGGCTGCCCTYGTCTAGGGGGTCACTGCATCCACAAGGGCAGTATCCAAAACGCAGCCAGCTGTGCCAGCACCATTAACAAAAAACCTCCCCAGGGGCTCTCACTGCCAGCTGAGTGAGAGCCTGGGGTGCTTAGAACTTCCAAAYAGTTCTTGGAAATGGCATTTTCTTCTGACAGAACCAAATGTCTTAACTAGGACAACATGAAATTTCTACCTGACTTTCCTATCAGGTTTTGGCAGCCTTAACAAGCAAATAGAGGAAAACGGTTGAAAACAATCCTCARGGGAGAAGAACAAACTTTTGAAAGATTTCCTTTCAAAGAATTCACTTGAATTCACTTTCCTGTTAAGAATTCACTTGACAGCTAAGCTGCAGGGGGGGTTAATTTTGATTTGTTGTGCAACCATCAAGACCCTTCAAGGACATGAAACATCCAAGCCTGAAAGGATGAGAGGAAACATTGCCCAAAGCACAGACTTAGGGAAAAGTTACCTTATAATCATTGCATTTCAGTAATGGTTTGGAACATTCAACTGGCCTGGTTTCTTAGCAGAAAAGAAAGGGTATGGCCAAGGAAATGAGAAGCAGTAGCAGAGGTTKAGCATGTGAAGCAAAGTGTAAGGGACTTGCTCCCACAAAAACTGTATCTACTCTGAATCTACAAACTATCTCCTTACCTTTGACCAGCAACTACTGCAGCATTTGTCTCAAGCTCTACAAAAGAAAAAGATAATTTTAAAGTCTGCTGTAGAAGTACATACCCACTGACAAGGCATGACTAGCTCACATTTTTCTATTAGGTATTAGATCTCAAGGATAAGCTTCTCTCAAAGCAAAGCAAGCCAAAATACCAAATAGCACGTTGGCCAAGTGCTTGGTCTGATTACTGATTACAGCTTGCACCAGCTAAGAGGGAAAAGTTAATGCCCTGCAGAAGAAAACTGTAGAGAAACTCCCTGACAAGGGCTACGCTCTTTTTCCTTTCTTAACTTCCATTTTAGACAGATTATTTCTTCTAAACCTTCTAGGTATTATTAGTTTTTAAACCTTAAATGTACCCATCTGGCTCTATTGGGAATGYAAAAATTTGCCTTAACCCAACTGCCTCTCACAGCAATACCTTTTAATGACAAATTTCTGAAGCCAAGTCACACTTGTACAGAATTGGAAAATATCTCAGGGGAGATGATGCAAAGAGAAGTYTGACCTGTTTTCTCTCTCTCTCAGTGATTTTACACATACAGGCCAGGTTTCCTTTGTAGTCTTCACCTCAGTAAACAATTCTCCTTTTCAGCATATAAAATGTCAAGTCTTTTTACTCTCTGTTTTTTAATTCTCTCCATATCCACCAGTTCCTTTGTTGAGAGGGAAGACCTTTTGCTAAATACAGCCCCTCTCATGAGAAACTGCCAGAGATTTAGGGATTACCATTGCAATGTCGTGGATTAACTCTCTGTGCTTTGTCTTACTGCCCACAGTGAGATTCAGCTCAATTCCCCATCAAACCTTGGGGCCAGTGGGGCACAAACTGGGGTTTTGCCTTTGACATCAATTTAGCACCCAAAGTTTGCTAGAGTGTGCACAAGGAATAGAKATATAAAAAAAGTTTAAAAATGGGTATTATTTATCCTCCTAGGGTAAATTTGCAGTGTTGGAACATCAGCCTCTTCAGTGTAAATGGATATAGCATCGTCTGGAAAAAACAGATGCCTTAGTAACAAAGGAAGAACAGACTAAATAATGTAAGGAAAAAGTTGCCTTTCTTCCTACCCTAAATTTGAACAGGGAGATTATCCAAAAGCAAAAAATGAATAACATCAGTGCTTCCCCCAGCAGGAACTGCCCAGTACAGTCAAAGCAGCACCAGGCAATGAGTCGGATGTGAAAGAACAGGGTGTATGACCATCTTTGTTTTAATGGAAGTTCAAAGAAAACAACTTTGTATAATTTTTACTTTCTGAAAACTCTACTTGTAATCAGATTAGAGATGGGAAATGGATGGAGAATGGCACTTCCCATAAGTAAGCCCACATATATCCGTTTTCACTACTCAACTTGGGAATTACTTTTTTAAACACTCTGGAATTGACAGTGAAACACCATGATAATAGATGGCAACACCAAAAAATCATCTGCCAGGGCTCCATCCTGAAGCACTGCTGAAGGGGATTAAAAATTRAACAGGAAAAACAAAACCCAAATTATAACTCTAAGACACACTCCCAGCAAGATATGAACAAATTTCTATATTCAGAAGGGTACAATGAAAAAAAAATCCCTTTCTTATTAGCTCTGAATAGAACTTCAAAACTTAAACACAACATATTGTTACAAATCCAGTCCCTCCAATTTATCACTGAATGTCTAAAACCTTCCTTGTTAATTTTTTTCATTTTTTTGCTTGATCCCATCCTGAATCTCCCACAAGGCTTTGGAGACTTCCAAAGCACAATGCAACTAGCAATGAAAAACAATCCCAAAAGCACAAAAAATAAGCAAACCCCCACCCAACTCCCAAACTACCCAACGTGTTAGTGACCACTGCGTATGCATTCAAATAAATGTATTTTTAGTTCCAAATATAAAGGGTTTAGTTCACYTCTATTCTGCTTTTCCAAAGGAAGATTTACCTGTTCTTTGAACAGTACTTTCTGATGTTGCAACTGAACTTTTTTTCTGTGTTAAGTGTTGAGAGGATGCTAGAATAAAAGTGGAGGGGAAAAGCATTATTGCAAACTCAAAGTAGTTCCTGTGGGGTGAGCAGGCTGGTACAAAATGCTCTCTCTCCCAGCTGACTGCAATTTGGCACTTACAGATGCAGTGTTTTTAATTTACCATCCACCTCCTCCCACCACACACACCTTCCCTTTTTAAAACAAATTTTGGCAAAACTATCCCAAGCAAATTTTCTCARACTAGACTGAGTGATGAAATGAAGTATCACAAACCACATTTTAAAAGGTAACAGTTTGTCAGCAGACAGAGAYATTAAAGGAAGTCCTAAAATTTCAACCGTTTAGTCTCCTTTTTTAATGCTCATTTCAGCAGAGGTTCTGGGGGAAAATAGTACCTTTTTAAATGAATCAATGCCCTCAGTCTTTCAATTAAAGTGCACAATATGCTCCAGAGTTGCGCTTGAAGGCCTTTGGCAATAAGATGATGTGACTTAACATCAGGTTGCCAAGTAAAAAAATCAGATGGACAAACAATTTTTGTCGGGCTAATGCTTTCTAGTCTCCTATGTGATRGTGAACTTACAGAGAACAGGAAGATAAAAAGTTAAACATTCCTGCTTAAATAAAGAATATCACTTCCATTTTGCTYCTAGAAAGCCAGAATTCCTTCTGTGAAGCTCAAAAGAAGCATCTCCATTTTCCAGGGGCGTACAGCTACAACATCCAACAGTCATGGGGAAAGTCACACTCAGGCTGAAGTTTTCAGTTCCCCGGACTCCTGTGGATTTTATCATCYATGATTTTATCTTCTGTGTCTAATTCAAGTTGTAAAGCACAACACTCAGCTCACTTCACGAGTGATGGGTTTATATCCACACCCGATTCAATAGACTAAAAATGGCATTAAGAAAAAGTATCAGTGTCATATATAAAGTTTGCCAGAGGCTCAAATTAAAATAGCAAAACTCAGATGTGAAGGTATTTTATGTTTCGAAATTGAATGCAGTTAACCTTTTCAGTAATTTCTCTGAAATGACCATTTAAGTTTTTTCCTAGACAAAAGAGGTTTTGGTGTGGGTTGTTTTTYACTTCTGTTCTGGAGGTTATTCTGCAATTTCCCTAGAGGATGAAGGCTATTCAGAGAGGGAAATAGTATTAYTAGGATTAATTCAAAATATAATAATTAATAAATTGAAATAATTTACAAAATCAAGGTCTATGGCAAGACCAAAGCAGAATACCAGTGTATTTATCAGTGTAAAAGGCACCCTAAGTATTTGTCATTACGGATGCATTCAACTTTGCCTCCTTGCTTCCAACAGTTACATTAAGTTACTCCTGTTTCTGAATCATATGTTCATAACAAATACCCCATTGACAAAGTAAATGGAAAGTGAAATAAAACAGCTGTAATTCGAATCTTGGTGAATAGGAGCCTGTGTATCACTTAGCTGTTAAAAAGAAAAAAAGCAGCTGTGAGCCTCGGCTGCAGTGTCTACATTTGATGGTGGTCAGGAAGAGCAGCCCCTGGGATTTGCCGAAGCCGCCTCGTTGCCTCCCCCCCGCCGCGGGCAGCCCTGCACTCACCTGCGCTCTGCAGCCCCTCCGGGGGTGCTGCGGGCTTCTCCTCGGCCCCGCCGCYGCCGCTCGGCTCCGTGGCCCCGCCGGCAGTGCCGCCGTTGGCGCTGGGGACCGGGGGGTCCGGGGGAGCTCCGGCCGGGGGACCTGCGGCCGGGGGATCTCCGGCCAGGGCCGCTGCGGCCGGGAGGCCTCCGGCCGGGGGGGTTGCGGCCGAGGGAGCTCCGGGAGCGGGAGTGCTCGGGGGCGCGCCCGGGGAGGCGCAGGAGGGAACGGCCGCCGCGGGGCTGAGGCTCGAGCTGCCGGGCCCAGAAGTGCTCTGTTTCGTAAGACTGGGTGCTGGAGGCGTCCCGCTTTTGTTATCGAGCTCTGCTGGTGCTTGTTCTGTTCCCAAACTATTTGGGACCGACGTTTCTAGCGCCTGACTTTCTGCTTCTCCATCCAAAGCATACTGCTCTTCCCCTTTSTCCAGGGAGCCAGTGACTTTCTTGCATGCTTTAGTCAGCAGCAGTTGGCCAATTTTGTCTACTTTTCCCTTTCCCTTGCTGGATGAAACAGGACTGCGTCTATTCCCAGATCCCGGGCTGCTCGAAAGCAGAGGGGAAACAACAGGTCCCGACTGGGTCGCTGGGACAGGGCACTGTTCACCCGAGCCAGCACCTTGGGAAGCCTCCTCAGGGCTGAAGTCCTTGGCTTGCTGAGCAGGAAGGTGTGAGGCAGCGCTGGAAGGAGCTGGTGCAGAAGAAGGCAGTTGGACAGGAGATGTCAAGGGATTCAGAACAAGTGATCTGCTGGTGGGAAYTGTGGACACAGGACTGCTGGATGAGGTGCTGGGAGGAGCAGGCCCAGAGGAGAACTTGATATTCTGTGGGATATGCAAAGGACCAACAACGGCAACCGACTGAGGCAGCAGGCTTGAGTTAGAAGTCATGGGGGCTGCTGGAATTGTGCTGGACTGAGAGCCCTTCATCACCTGGATAATTGAGGATGAGTTTATGAACACGGGTGTGATGAACTGTGGCCGGGCATTGGACTGAACCGCGGACTGTCCCTCTGAAACCATCACTTTGCTCCCCACATTGGGCATGGTGACAACAGTGGACACTAATGCAGATTGCAAGTGGGATGGCAACGGAGCTGATGTGTTAGCTGCAGATGTAATAGGGTTGGAGGTCACAAAAACTGTTATCTGATTGGGGGGTAAGGGACCTGAAATAGAAGAGCTAACAGGCCTTTGCATTACTGGAGGAACACTCTGTGCCATGCTTGAGTTTATTTCTCCCAGTTCCTGGTGCCCTGTATTTGGACAGGGCTCATTATTTTGAGGCAGGCCAAGTGAATTAGATGGCTCCTTGCTCAAGGATGAATCCTGCACTGGAGGAATGACAGCTATTTTCTTYGGCTCCTCACTAGTGGGGACTATCGGTGCCATTTCAACACCAGTCAGCCCAGGGGGCTTGATGGTCACATTAGGAGCTCCAGAATTGTCAAGAAGTTGACTTAGAGAAGTTGGTGCCTCCCTCATAGCTGGAGATACCATGGTTTTAYTTTCCTCCACAACTGGGAGCTTACTGCTGTCTAAGGCTTGCCCATCTTTTTTCACCTGCTCTTCAGGAACCAGCACTTTCATTTCTGGAGTAGGGATGCCTTTCAGTTCAATACTGGGCTGGTCTTTGTTACCTTGGACACCTTGTGCACTTTGACTTTCAGTATCTTGAGGCACACTAAGGCTCTCCTTGTTGTCTTCAGGAATGCCAGTCACAGCAGGTACAGAAACTGTAGGATTCTGGTTACTCAGCATGGAATTATTCTGAAAACTTGTAGTCACGGGTGTTGGCAAAGAAGAGGGACCAGCTATCATATTTCTTTGTAATTCCATGTTCTGCAAGAGAGGTGGATTCTGCTGAGTTGTCAATGATAATTTAGCTGCTTTTGAATTCTGTCTTCCAGGGCTTGGCGTAGTTTTCCTACTGGATCCAGGACTGGACCTTCGACTATTGCTTGGACTTGCTCTCTTTGTTGCTCCAGCATTGATTTGTTTGCCCGAATTAATGACCACTCCTTCTAATTTGTGTGACTGTGAGGCAGTAAAACTGGACTGATTGTTAATGGTGAGATTTGATGGGGCTTGTCCAATGGCCTTTAAAGTAGTGGGATTCAGACCCTGCTGATCAAATCCTCTGTTGAGATTAGGCCTGGGAGGTAAAGGAATATTGATCTGAGGAGGGAACAGACCAGCTATAGAAGCGTTGAGYCTCTCTGGAGACAGGCTAATTTCTGAGGGTTCTGTGCTGGGTGGACGGTTATTAGGAGTCTGAGGGTAATATGGCCTTGGGCTTGCTCTGTTTGGAGTTTTCGGCCTTGAAGTTTGCGATGGGGCAGCAACATTTGGAAAATGGTGTGTAAGAGCACTAGGTAGAGAACTAGACTGCTGCTGGGGACTTGCACCTTGGGTAGCTGAAAGTGGGGATGGTCCAGGCTTGGGTCCTGTCATCATTAACTGGTTCTGTGAAACTACTAAATGAGATGTCAAATTATTCTGAGCTCCTGATGTTGGAGGGCCCTCAGCTCCGCCTCCTTCTGGCAGAGAGGACACTGATGACACCTCTCTGAGGGGTGARCTGGAAGGATTCTGCGCGTTATCTGGATAAACCATTTTCCTAGCATTATTTCCCAGAGGAGGATTGCCCGGCAGGGCTATTCTCTGTTTGTCTGGAGATGGAGGCACGGGCCCAGGCCCCTGGAGATTCACCATCACAGGCATGTTCCCGCTCTGCTGCATCGGCATCCGCTGAGCTTCTGGGTTCAGTGGCCCCCTSGGGGGGTGAACCCCCTGGGGCACAGGCAGCCTGGCTGACTTGGGATCCTGCTGCATCATCAGCATCATCATCATCTGCTGCTGCTGTGGTGTGTGTGGGGGTGCCTGGCCTTGCTGTGGGGCTGCCTGTGGCTGCTGCTGCTGCTGGGGCTGGGGCTGCTGCGTGTGTGGCATGAGCTGAGGTGGCATCTGCTGAAGTGGCCTTTGCTCCACTGGCTGAGATGGATAACCTAAGACAACAGGATGACACATTCATCAAAGCCAACCAAAGATCAGAGGAAGCAGMATTTCTGTAACAAACAGGATTGGGTAGAAAGTACAGCCTGGAGCCTGTTTGTCTTGGATGAGAGCCACATTAACAAAACAGGCTTTACAAACAGGCCAAAGATTTCACTTAATTCTTAAAAATAGTTTTACTCAATGTATTGTTTGTATGAGATTTACCTGGAGATCTCATAATGTATTGTATCATCTGCTAACCCAGGTTCACACCACCTGACAAGTCTCTGCAACTGCCCATGGACTTCTTCCTTTCACTGACAAACCCAGAGCTAGACTTTCACTAATTATTACTCCTTAAAACAAATTTCAGTTTGACAGCACCCAAGGGTCATGAACCARCACACTTGCTATAGACTTGAAATTTCCCAGAGTACGAAGTAGAATCTGCCATGTGCTAGTTGGTCAAAAACATGCTAAGAACTCCCCATATGGTTTATAATATAAATCCTATTGCAGACTTTAGATTTAATCCTCTCTACATGGAGAGGATCATTCCAGCTACAACCCCTGTTTCATCTGAAAAATCAGCTATTGGTCAATGCTAAATTTTTAAGACATTGGTGTGTGCTACAGCTAGAAATGCAACATTTTTATATCAGTTATGTTACTACTGAATAACTGTACAGTACTCAGTATAATACCYGCATGATTATACATGAGAACGTGACCACCTTTTCATTTTGAGCTGATCCAAAGAAAACACATAAACAATGTACCAATTACTTACTAGGAGGAAAAACATTTGAACTTGAATGTCTGATAGGACAAATAAAATAGAACTGCCACAAAGATCAGTTAAAAGATCTCCTATAGTTATCACATTCAGATAATTCACAGAAAATTTCTGCTACCTGGTGGTCTACTTGCAAAATCTGAGAGTTTAGGACCTGATTTATCTAAATTCATTCCTTGGTCTCCAGACATCGATGACTGATCACTCTCCTCCAGGCCAGCTGGACGCGATTCTGAAGAACTGAAAGAAAAATAATTGCAATTAAGATCCAGCCCCTACATCAGTGTCTGATTTCTGCTTCTATAACTAAGTACTCAAGTAATTAATTCCTGGTACTTTCCACAGGGCTGGCATAACCCACTGAAATGCCTGTGATGTAACATGCCAGACCAGAACACACATCCCAGCTCTGTGTACAGTCACTGCCTTAAGTACTACTTAAAAAGAAAAGTTGTCTAGTGCTCTCTTGATCTTAATTATTTCTACCTTGAATCTGAGCTTTATAACTAAGAGAAAGCCAGTGCTTATTCCAAGTGATAGAGCTATATATATTTCAACTAAACTGGCTTCCCTATGACATCTRTATGAATAAGCAAGTGCTATGGGTAGATGCATTTTTAATTTATCTTAATGGTAGCACCTTTTCTTCCAGTACTGCACCCAGAGATGACTCACTATGGCATCCAAGACTTCTGCTAACATCACAGCCCAACTGTTCTGATTTGACAGCATTGCAGTCACCCTCCAGAGCACAGACCTGTGAGTGATCACACAGTCAGGGATGGAAGAGTCCTTTAAACCCATCCAGTTCCATCCCCTGTCATGGGCAGGGACACCTTCCACTATCCCAGGTGGCTCCAAGCCCCAATATCCAGCCTGGCCTTGGACACTTCCAGAGATCCAGGGGCAGCCACAGCTTCTCTGAGCACCCTGTGCCAGGGCCTSCCCACCCTCACAGGGAAGAATTCCCTCCCAATATCCCTGCCCTCTGGCACTGGGAAGCCATTTCCCCTCTTCCTGTCCCTCCATCCCTTATCCTAAGTCCCTCTYCAGCTCTCCTGGAGCCTTCCCTTCCCCAGGTGAGCACCCCCAGCACTCTCAGCCTGGGGGTGAGAGCACAGGGGTTGTAGCACTTGGAGCATCTTTGTGGCCTCCTCTGGACTCACTCCAGAAGTGTCTTTCTTGTGCCCCTGAGCTGCAGGCAGCTCTGCGGGTGGGGTCTCACCTGAACAAGGCAGAGGGGCAGAATCCCCCCAGGCTTGCTGCCCATGCTGGGATCAGCCCAGGACACGAGGTTTCTGGGCTCTGAGTGCACATTGCTGGGCCACATTCAGTTTTTCACCCACAAGCACCCCCAAGTCCTTCTCCTGAGCAATCAGAGGCTTCAGGAGACCCTCTAGGACAATTTTAAATTGTTCAGACTCAATGCCCAATACTTCCACTAAATCAAGACAGCTTTTGCAGACTTAGAAAAACCCCATGTTTCCACAGCTATCAATATATACGGTCAGAGATTGTAAAATTAAGAGGGATGAAGAATAAAAGAACTAAATTGCTTATCACCTTCATGAATATATGAAGGCTATGGGAGATCTATGTAAGAAAAGCCCTAAGCKAAAATTAAAGACACCAAAAAACCTACACTGCCAACACAGAGAGGCAGAATCATGCAGAAATGCCATGGACATATGTAATGTTTTCAGCAAAATATGAATTTGAAATTCATAAAGGTGGGGAGATCTATCCTATTTAATATTACTTGAGAGTAACAGTTTCAGGCATCTGTACAGCTGATATAAAGACATCCTAGCCTGTTAGCTACCTAATCAATGCTCAAAAAGCAGCACTTGCCTGGAAATCCCTGAACTTTATGAGTCAAACCTGGGGAGAACATCAACAAAGAGAGAAAACGGGGCAAACAGAACTATTCCAGCCACTGCTGCTGAGAGCAAGTAATGCCAAAGAAAGCATCTGGACTGAAATGCTGTATCAAATCCAGCACACCACTGATTTTTGTGRTGCAAGTGGCATAGGCTTACAGCCTCCACCAATAAATTGAATGAATACTGGCAAAATGCAGAGATATGCCCCAGAGCATTATATTACCTGTCACAAATGAACAAAAATTCTGGCAGCAAAATCACCCACAGGAGCTGCAGCCTTTGGTGCAGGTGCCAGCCACGTGAACTGAAAGAATGTCTAAAATTGTGAATAYAATCTTACATTTGTCAATTTTGCTATTTATTTACTATGGTGGGAGATTTAAAATGCTACAGTTAAAGTTCAGCTCAGAACTGATACACAGCATCATGGCACAGACAGGTTGAACCTAAAAAACAAACCTGGTGCCCAGCTGATCCTTAGCAAACCCCTCCTGYCAGGTGGGTCTGTGCAAATCTGTCAGAACAGACCCGAGCTTTGTTTGCCAGCAAAGAGCAGCCATGGTAGCAAAGGCTGCTTTTGTCATTACTGAAAAATTTAAACATCAACTGAATCTTAAATACAGCTGAAAATCACTGGGCATGTTCAGCAGCTACCACTCATGAAAAGTAAACAGAATATGAATAACAAGATGTTTTGTGAGGGACAAAATAGTCCATATTTATTCTTTTCTATTGCTCTAGATGCAAAAAAAAAAAAAAAAATTAAAAAGTAATTGCACTTCAGGTACAGTATGGATTGCYATCAGCAGCACCTCTGCTCCAGCAGCTGCCCTCTGAGGTACCATCTTCAGACACAAATCCCTCATCAGTGTGAAGAGAGAGCTCCAGGAAAACCTAAACCAAGCAAACCAAAACAGGTGGCAGCTGCAGCCTAAGGACAGCAAACATACTGTGACAGCCCAGGTGTGGCAGAGCCAGCCCGGCCCAGGAGCAGCAGCTCTGCTGTGCAGAGGCTCCTCCCCTGCTGCTGAGGGAGGGCATTTTCCAGCTCTGCCAGGGGCACCCATACCTGCAGTGAAACCCTCGAGTCTGGCTGGGAAAAGCCTCTTTGTCCTGCAGTGCTGTCACCACCTGCTCTGGACACTGCAAACCTGAGCGGCAGCACTGGGAATGACCTTCCATGGTGGATTATTTCTGTTCTACCACTGCACAGGGTGTTCACGGTCTGTGCACAGGGAAACTTTAAACAACTGCATGCTTGTGCATGGATTTAATAGAATTAACCAACCTATTTTATCCACAATCTCACTTCATCTAGCATCTTGTTCCTCAGTTTATATCCCATTACCCACAGTCTTCAGGTTAAGCAGACAGATGCAAAYATTTTTAAAAACAACCAAAATGTCCTGGGTTTCATTCCAATGCAAAGTTGTTCAATTAGGCAAATCCTTGAAACTATTTCAGACTCAGCAGAATAAACACTTCCAATAGCCCACTTATCCTACTTACATTCCAACACAKCTCAGTCTGCAATCCATATTATTAATTGTACTTTTGTTACTATATCATTATTTCTCAGAAATTATTTATTTTTAGTGTTTTTATCCAACTAGCTGCATTTCTCCACAAGGTTTGCTACTCTGAATTCTAAAATTTCTGAGGAAGAATGACAGAGAGGAAGCTGAGATGAAAAGCATCCTACTTGCTTCTGATGCAAGCAAAAGTGATCCAAATCRGATTTAATTCCTGCCAATTCCAAGACAGGAAAATGCTGAGCTTGCCTAACAATGTGAGGGAAGCTGAGAGCAAGGGAGGCAGGAAGGTCTTAGAGCCAGCTTTCACTGCAGTCTCCTTCCTTTTGCTGGAGAATAAACTCAGGAACTTTTGTAAMAAAAGCTCCTTCTTAGTGCTTCTGCAAGGATCAAGTGTTTTATATAGCCCATGTAGAACCAAAACGCTTATCCACATCAGAACAACATTCTGGTTCCTTTGTTAATTGCACCAAAATCTGATCCAAAGCCTTATTTAGGTGCTGGAATTGAGTGTCATAGCTCATTAAAAAAGCTTTAATTTCAATTTCTACTGTGAAAACTTTTTAATAAGCAAATAGTCTGTTGAGGCTTTGTAAGCTCAGAGGAAGAGCTTTTTAGACCCATTTATTGATATTCCCAGGCCAGACTGAGGCTGGGTGCTCATCAATAAGACCAATGAAAACAAAATCCTAAGAACAGTTTTCTTTAATGATGAATGTATTTTTTTTCAGAAGATGGTGCCAACTCATCTGCTCCCTCTGMATCCTCTGTCACTTCTACAGCAAGGCACTCGCTATGGCAGCGGTTACCATTGGTTTTTTGGAATCTATCTGGACTGGAGGAACTGGTGTCTGTGTTAGGTTTCTAAGTCACCCCAAAGCTGCAGACTGGCCACACTTGACCAGAACCAACTGACTTTAGCCAGGTTTCCACATCTGGCCACAGGCTGTGTCCTCCTCCAGCTGTAATCTGAGATCACAGAGCAGCAGTGAGGACCTGACAAGCCATACCATGACTGCATATAACTATATAACAGAGGCTTGAAAAACTATTTTCCAAGGCCTATTAGCATGCTTTGCTGTACCTTACAACATTTCTGCATTTATTTTTGTTCTAGTTAAGCCAATTAATGATTGTCACAAAAGTTCACTTGCTATAAATGATGTGAGTTGTTTCAGTCCACAATTAAAATGTCCATGAGATTATGAATTCCACCTTCACGAAGGAATCTTGACACTGTGCAGAAAATGCAGGCTGAGGCTAGACACTGAATAACCAAGGGAAAAAGTAARATACTGAACAGTTCCTCAGTACTTGATGCCATCTTCACTTTGTACTGAACTGAACATGTGTCCTTAGGAATGGCAGCATAAACTTCAGGTTAAAGGCATAATGATTAAGGAGCCAGACTGGTGGAACCAGAGCCACACCAGGAACTTAATGYGCTATTGCCACCTTTTTACTTGKTTTTAAGAATTTAATTTTGATATTTGGCTATTTCTGTGTTACAATTTTCTGTGCAAAGTTTTTTCATTTTTCTTKTTTGTCCTGATTGAAAAAAAAAATYCTCTGAAGTTTCATCAGGTGGATTCCTGTCAATGCCCCTGGGGCTCATCTGCAGCATCAGGATAATTAGATAAGGCATATCTGCCTGCACTATTTGAGCTGAACAATGGCAGAGCAGCAGGAACTACCCTCCTGTGCTGGGTGGCAGTTATTGGRCTGTCAATGGCAAATTGTTACAGGACAGCTGGCCAAGGAAGAACATGCTGGCCAAAGAGGGAAGAAGAGATTCTGCAGTTTTCATTAAAAGGACACATTCATTCATTATCTTTCAATCTTTTCCATTTGCCTCCTCCCTCTCAGGAGTTGCGGGGCTTTTATCCTTCCTAATCTCTGCTAGGTCAGGAAGACCAGCATTGCTTGGACTTGTTAGCCTCAAACCCAGAAAATACCAGATGCCTSCCTCTAAATTCTAGCTGCAGCTTCAACTAAGAGAGAAGTCCAGCTCAGTTCCAGGCAGAAATGTGTCAGGAGATACACATAATTCAGGAAACAACCCCCCAAAATCTCTACTGCACATATTACACAGAGGCTTCCAGTTCTGAACGTACTTCCCACCCTTTGATTGTGGCTGTCAAGACTGCTTAATAAAGGCAGCCTCCACTTCCAAGGGCTGTGGCACCATGGGCCACATGCTAAACTTCCTTCACCCAGTAAGGGTAAGGAGCAGTGCTGGTAAAATTTGGTTTATAATTGAGTTTGGGTATTTGCATGTTATTTTTAATTTTGAACAAACATTCCAATGACAGTCTCTTGAGGGAAATTGCTACAACATGAATTAAATACAGGTCCTTTCTCACCCATTACTTGGCCATAAAATATTAACAAGGTGCCTGTGGAGCTTCTTCACACCCCTTATAAAAAACTCTGTAATATTAAACCTACATTGTTTGTTCTAGCTGTTGATTATTTTTCTTCTTCCTTGGAGGCTTCTTCTTCTTTGGCTTGTTGGCATTCTGGTTATTCTGTTTGTTGTTCACACCAAAGTGCCCTGCTGAGATATCACTCTGCAGAAGGTTAACCAAGAGCGGACTTGTGAGCGTCACATCTTTATTGACAGGAAACACAGGATTCTGCCCACAGGAAACCTGATTCCCATTGGGAGTTCCACTAAACCCTGTATTGAAAGGCAGCCCATGGCCAGAGAAATGACTCCCTGAAGCATTGTTGTTTCCTTGCATTCCTTGCATGTGAGAAGGCACCATGTTTGGCTGTTGGACAGGAACCTCAGGTAACATCTGTGTCAAGTTCACATCATTGTTTGTCGTGGTAGCAGTATCCCCAAGTTGCTGAGAGATGTGAGGACCAGGTCCAGTGGGTCTTAAAACTTGCCCTTGAATTCCCATCACCTGAGAAGGATTCCCATTCACGGGGCCTTGCTGTGCCATCATCTGCCCAGTGAACTGCACCATGTTTCCTTGCATGTTTGGGGTTGGTCCTCTCATCAWTTGAGCTGGCCCCGTCATAACATTGGACTGGTTTTGAGTATTAAAAGACTGTTTATTTCCTTGCATTTGAGTGGTCATCATCTGTTCCATCATAGAGTTTTGCTGTAGTAAGACCTGGCCCTGAGGTCCCATCATCTGATTGTGTGTGGACATCATCTGCTGCCCCTGYTGGGGAATCATCTGTTTGGGTGGGGTCATCCTTTGGGGAGAGGGACCAAGATTTTGGTTTTGTGGAGTCACCATCATTTGGCCTTGTGGCATGAGCTGAGTTCTAGAAAGTATCATCTGGTTTTGAGGGTTCAGCGATCCCTGAGCCTGAATGTTCACCATCTGTCCTTGRGAGGATACGATTTGCTGATGCATGCCCATAAGCTGGGACTGTGGTCCTTGCTGAGGCTGTCCCTGCATGTTGCCCATGTTAACCTGTGGCACCCCACTAGCACCGGCCTGCTGGTTGTTAATATTTCCATGAAGTCCCATTAGACTGGTCTGCATCATATTTGGTGGGCCATGTGCTGTTTGCATCTGAGTTTGAGGAGGTCCAGATCCTTGACCACCTTAAGAAAATAAAAACAAAATACCAATAAGAAACTAATTGTAGTGGTGTAAGAGTTTTCACACCTTTTGATGCTGAGTGCTCCAATTTTCCTCCCTTTTCCAATGAACTGGAGTATCTCATATTTGCAGKTCTGGGATGCAGTGTTTGATGCTATAGATACATGTTAGTTGTCAAAACAACATCATACATCTCAAAATAAACACTCAGATTGGTACTTCTCTTGTACTCACTACAGAAGACAGAACAGAAACTTAATTTTAATCATTACCTGTACCCAAGTTTGAAAATCTTCCATAATGTCACCTAACTCAGAAGAATAATTCCTAACCAAATAAGCTTATAAAATAACCCTGAAGTTATTTTATAACGGGTTAAAGAATAAATGCACACAGATTACTGATGAAATGACATTATCAGGGTATCTGTAATCCAGTCAAAAGACTAATAACTGAATTGCTAAATGGAAACATTTGTGAACTAAAGATTTCATTTTCACATTGTATGCAGAACTTACAAAACTTTTGAAGGAAGTAATGATAAATGTTTTCAAAGTAGAAAAAGATTGTTTTGCTATTCTGCTTCTGAGATAATTACACTTTTTTATTTTCTGGAGCAGTTCCTTTTGTGTTGTATCTTTATTGCCCCTCACCTCCAAATTTCARTGCTACATTCCATTCAATTTCTTAACAGCTATGTCTGGAGCCCAGACCCACAGTTCTCATCAATAATAGTTGGGTTATTTGAGAATCAGGAGCGGCCTTWTCCTTTTCTTTTCCTTATCCAGCACTGCACCCAGAGTGCYGCTGCAGCCCCAGCCAGCAGCTCCCTGTGAATGGCAAGAGTTTAATGGTTTGGGATCAGAGTGACACAGGAAAAGGCATCGTGTGCTACAAATGGAAAATAAMAAATGCTGAGGAACGGCCCACTGCAGTCAGACCTGTGTGCTGCACGTTCTGGCTGGCTTGCAGCTGCGGTGCTCCGCTGTTCCCTGGTGTTCCTGGAGCTGTGGAAGGCACCTGACCTTGCAGGAAGTTCTGGTTAGCCTGGCCTGCTGGGAACCCCAGTGGGAGCCGCTTGGGCATTCCTGAACATGAGAATTTTCTGATTAGTAAGTATGGAAAACAGGAAGGAAAAAATAGACTAAATCTATAATTGAAGAATATTATGTGCTGTCATACAGACACATTTAGGCAGAAAATGTTTTTTTGCCATATATTGGCAAAACCCACTGAAGACATTTAGACTTCTTACCTGTACAATAATTCTGTCTAACAAATTAYTATGACTAATTTCAAACTGTAATTTAAGTACAAAACCTACTGCCCAGAGAAGGTGAAGAGTCATGTTTCTCTCTTTAGAAACTAGAAATTAAAGTTATGTGGTTTGTTGGTTTCTGCTCTACTGCATCTCAGCTCCTATCAGGCCCTTAAGTGACAGAAACACAAATAACTGGCATTTTTGTTAGTGATGTGCTCCTCTCACCAACTCTGACAGTATCACACCAGGCACACACTCGTTATCAGTGCTGCTGGGTGCACACACATTTGAAGGGTCTTCTCATCCCAGAGAGGTCTGAGGAACCTCATGGTTCAGCACATCCAGACCCACTGCTCACTCACGTAACTCTGCTATTCCTGCTGCAAGACCAAGGAATTCTGTCAGGCCCTTAGCTGGCACAACCACCTGGCACATCCAAACAGCACTGCTGCCCTGGGACAGAGAAAAACCTCCCCTCTACCTGCSAATGTTAACAGCAGCATGGATGGATTTCAGGGAACCCATTTCTTTTTAACGCACTCTCAAACACACAAAGCCTCAGACTTAGAAGCAACCTTGCCCATCACTCCCTTTTATTTTCTGACACAGTGCCTGAATGTGACTTCCACAGTTACAGCTTTCTTGCACATCTAATTGTACTGCTTGTGCTWATTATCTGGTCTCAGGTTGTAATTAATATTTTAGCTTACAGGTCTACAGGTCAAACACCAAATACATCTGCAAACACAGAAATAGACTTCTTGAAACACCACATCACTGGACTCTGGTTTTAGTTCTGCWAAACGTTCAGGGAAGTTTTGCAGATAGGAATGCCTGAACCAAGAAGAAYAGAAAATGTTAGCTTGCCTTATTCCAAATCTAATATAAATTCTGATTTGCTAAATTGACTGTGAAATACAAAGTGTTTGAATGCACTCATTTACACAAAACTTTTGAATGCAAGGTCGCTTAAAAATTGAGAGATCTATAATGACAAATTAACATACAAATTGCAGCAAAGAATGAGTGTGAACAGAAATCAGGCAAAAATCTCAGCAGTGGGAGCAACACAGCTTTGCTGAAACCAAGGAATCCTGTCTTTTAAAATCAGATGAGGATACAGCTCACAGCAGGATTGCTGATTCTAGCAAAAACATCTACAATGAGACCAAATAATATTTTGATAGCTTATTTGTGGTGTTGTTTTAAACTCAAAAAAGTAGGGGTTTGTCTCTAGCAGTTTATTTAGGAAGGAAGGAGAACAYGGAGATTATACTAGATAAAAGTCATGGCTAAGATTTCTGATGGTGACATATGGCTAGTGAGACAAAACTATAGGGAAATGTAGCTATAACAAATAATGAATAACTGCTTCCAAATGGAGACAAAATAAGATGCACCAAGTGTAGGGCACTGGCAGATCCTAGGAGAACACTGAAATGGACCCAATTCATCTGAATTCAAATGAGACCCATGGTACAAACAATGAAAACAAGAAGCTTATCCAGATCAGAAACAGGAATTCCTTACAGTTTGTGGACATATAACATGAGAATGCAAGAAAMTGGAATATATTTATGTGTGTGTAGGTGGAAAAAGAAGATGGCCCATATTTTSTAAGTACATCAAAAAATTATTTCAAAGACTTAGTTTAAGCAAGAACTTGTGTATGGGACCTGAGATCAGCCATCCAAGAGGAAGACAAACAAATGAATGAAAGAAGAGAAGCATGACAAGTCTGCATGGAAATACAAAGGGTTCAAGGGGAAAAACACACCGAAGGACACAAAAGAGATCCTGGGACTGATAAARGAAATGTCTTCCTTGTTAGAGAAGAACTCTAAGAACAGTAAGGAAAAGATGTGAGTGCATTGGTCCAAAGAGAAAACTAAAGACAACACAGCCAAACGAGAAATTAGAACATCCCTTAAACCTCTCAATTTTAGGATAGAGGGCACAACAACATGGAGTAATAGCTCTTCCCTCTTTAAATGGAAGAAACTGGTGACAAAGACAGGGTCAAGAAGAAACATTCACAGTTTGGAAAGGAAGATGCAGAACAGTGCTTAACGGCTGTAGTAAAAAAAGTAAATGGTGACAGAGGAATCTGAAGAAAGAAAATGTTTGTTTTCATTACACTCTGTCTCAAAAAAATCCTCCCCTTTCCTCAACCCTAAACCTAAACACCCTCTGCCCCCATCTCTGAACGWCTTAAACTTGCTTAAAGGCAACAGAAGAGCTGTCAAGAGGATGACTGGCAATAACAACAGCAATGCACATAGCAACTCCTCCTTGCAGCAGCCCAGAGCCGCCCCTTGGGGCATCTCTGTGACACTGCAGGGCAGAGACAGAGTAAGGAACCAAGTGATGCTGATGCACATTCACCAATACCCACMTCATATTCCATCTCTGCCTTTATTCTCTCATAACGGATCTTCTCAGAACTAACAGCAACATTGGTTCTAGCCACTTCATGTTTCTTTTCATTTTAAAATAAAAGAAGGTCTCAGTACTTCTTACCTCCTAAACCAGGGTGTAAACCTTGTGGACCTTGGTTTTGCTGTTGCATCACCATGTAGTTGGGGGGTACATTCCCCTGTTGCACCATAGGATTATGACTAGGAGAACTGACAGGCTGCTGGAATCCCTGGGGAAGCGTGCTACTCTGGGGAGGCCTTGGTCCCAGCTGCTGCTGCGTCTGGTTAACGGTTGGAGATGAGGCAGGAGAACCCTGCTGGAAGGAGGAGGGAGAAGAAGCAGGAGACTTGTTGGTCAGGTGAGGTTGCTGTAGTGGCGTAGGAACCCGTGAGGGCCCTCCCTGAAGGCTTTTCATTTGAGGAGCAGTAAACTGGCCGGGATTGCTCATTTGGGGAAAGTTTGAGTGAGCCTGGGAAGCCTGCTGGCTTCCAAAAGGATATGGAGGTGGAGGATGAGTAGGAGTTTGTACTGTTGCTAGAGATGGTCTTGCTTGGAGCTGCTGCTGCATTTGTCCAGCCAACGGGGCCTTTTTCCAACCCTGGTTTACTGTCAATGTACCCAGTGCTCCCTGGGTTGGAGGAGGCTGAAGTGCTCCAGAAGGAAGCTGGTTCCAGCCAGGGGGAATTGGAACCTGTGCTGGTGAAGTGAATGAAGGTCGAATACCCTGCTGTGGCTGCTGATGTGGCTGGGGAGGCCGATTCTGCAACTGCTGCTGCTGCTGTAGCTGCTGAAAGTTGGCTGAATTCATCTGCCTGTTTACAGGAACTGACTGCATTGAATGGAGCTGAGGAGCTAAAGATCCAGATGGATGATTTTGCTGTTGGATATTTAGCCCAGATAAGAGTGGGTCCATTGCATCTATTAAAATAGCAAAGAAAAGTGAAAAAACAAATAACCTACTGYAGACAAAACACATCCCCAAACAAGAAAGGCTAAATTGCTAGCTTCCRTTTGATTACTCTGCATTGAAATTCATGCTTCAGAGAAGCCAGGTCTTAACAATTTATACCCTCTAAAATAAAGCACAATAGCTCCACAGTGCTACAGACTAATGTGAGCCTTCTCTACACTTAGAATCATGGAGTATCTCAGCTGGAAGGACCATTGAGTCCAAACGCCTGCTCCTGGCAGGACCACCTAAAATCAAACCACAGGACTATGAGCATCATCCAGGCACTCCCTGAACTCTGTCAGGCTTGGTGCCATGGCCATGACCATGGCCTGGGGAGCCTGTGAAGAATAAACCCTAAACATCCACATCTGCCAGACCCCCCAATCCTTAAACTTCCAGTTATCCACCCTTCCTGCAAAGCGGGAAAATAAGAGCACAGAAACATTCCTGCCACACTGAATTAATCCCTCTCCTRCCTTCAGCTAAACACAAAGCTCAGTCACAACAGTTCAACTGYAAAAATACCACTGCCACTGCTCAACACGTTTGAACAAAATACCGGCAAGCTGGTGACCTATCAGGCAACCAAATTATTTGAAAAAGAATTWACAGATTAAAGGGGCAGGGAGGTTTTCACAGAACGAGTAGCTCCCAGAAGGGCAGGGAAAATGCTCCAGGACAGTTCTGGAGTACTCTCATGAGTACGCACTCAAGTCTATGCGCTGAAGAATCAAAATTCAAGAACACTTTCAGATCAGAACTATGACTAAATTTTACCACCTGGCTGTGAGGAAGGCCGAGGYGCTCGTGGCTGCAGCTCAGCACTAGCACCACTTGCCACCACAGAGGAGGGCACATTTCCACTCTGGGACATCATGATAGCTGCAGCATTGCTCATTCTTATGAAACCTTAAAAAATAAAAACAGAAATTATAAAGTCTTGCAGTTTTTACGTACAGAAGTATTAWTTTTTTTTTTATTTATCAAGAAAATGTTACATTTGTCAATAAAACATTTCTCTAGACGTCAAGAATCGTTTGTCCAAAATAACCTGAGGACACACCTCTCTGTCGGAAAGCTCAGATTCTCTGGTATAAAACAAACAAATAAATTTAGGTCATGCTGTAGCTCTTTCTTTGGCACCAAATTTTTTAAGAGAGTGTAAAAGAAACACTACTGACTCACGAATTAATGTGAGCCTGACTTGCCCCTGCAGGTACCAAGTGACAAGATTGTATCAAAGCTGGACATGTAACTCAGGTTTTACTAGAAAGTAACTGTTGCAAGAGGTAAAAATTCAATGTTTCACATCCATAGACTGCAGTTYTATAAAATTATTGTTGCCCTATTGGTTATATTGCTGTTATATTGTTGACCTGAAGACAAGAAATGAAGGTGCTGAACAACACAATGGAGAATAGGGCCATTCTTTAAACGTTTTACATTTTTTGTTAAGGACAAAGGTTTCACTACTGTTTAATCAGGTTTCTACAAAGCTGCAATGTTCTTTCCGTTTCTTCTCATCAACAGACACAAATGCATCTTAGATAAACTGACCAAAAGTGCTCCTGGTTTAATTGCTTTAAATCCTATTTACTAAAATATTACTTATTTATTTTGCTTTATGATTTGGCTGCTTTAATAAATTACATAGTAGCTTTCTTTGTAAAAAGTCTTTGTAAAATACGAATTTTGTAGTTAAAAATTCCTTATGTATATACAATGCTCTAAAATATAGTTTAATAAAATTACACCTCTCCACAAAAATTCCTTCTTCATGATCAGATCTCAAAAGGTTATCAAAACATAAAGAGTAACAATGACAGTGTCCTGTCCTGCCCATAATTCTAATGGATTTAATCTGTCAGTTTATTGCACACTGAATAAAGGCTTATGCATATTTCCGTAAAGGGATCCAAACAGAACACTATGAAAATCTGCGCATATTTCAAAGTGAATTCACTACACTCATCTGCTTTAATAGGCTTTATGTAAAAAAAACCAAAAAAAACCAAACCAACCAACTAACCAACAAAACCCGAAACCACCACACCCTCAAAATATTCCAAAACAAATCAATTGGCCCCATAAAAATCACTCCAATGTTTGTGGGACACAACGCAGCCAATAATTTATTTACGTAACATAGGACATGGTTTGACAGCACAGAACAAGAACAGACATTAATTCAAATGGCAATTAGAATTCTGCAAACAACAGTGGCTGTAGCCAGTRGAGTTCCATTAGTCCAGTAACACATTTTTAACTGTCTGAAGTGCACAAAGTAGCCCTGAGGGGAATTACCTTGACCCCCCTGCATGGGGAATCCTGTGTCCATGCGCACGGCGTTGCTGGCTCCCAGGGGCCCGTTGATCCGCACATCCTGGCTCCTGCTCTGGGCTAAAGCCAAGTTGATAGCACCTTCCCCTAAAGCAGTGCACAGATTGGGTGAACAGAAGGGACAGAAAGGAGAACACAGACATTTACAAAAGGACATTGAAGAGATGCCAAGGAAGAACAGGCTTCACCCACCTCCACTGTGCACTTTAGAAGGACACTTACACATCACACCACCTTTCCAGATTCCAGTTTTAAGAGAAACAAATGCCATGACAAGCATTACACACCCTTGGTTTTATCCTGAGGGAGCTCCTGGACAATTGCCCAGAATGGATATTATAACTGTGAAATCCACTGAAAACTTGYCTTAAAGAAAGCCTCAAATGAAACAACAGGGATAGAAAATCAATACATGTAGAAAACAATTTTTCAGGAGGGTTCCTGATGCCCAGAGCATTTTCAGCTTCCATTTTTATTATTAGTAAATTTTATTCTTGAAAGAATAAAAGTCTTGTGCTACCTTTTTCATTAAWGCCAAAGTAGTAACTTAAATGTTTTGTGACATTAAGCAAATACACAAAAAGGCTTTTTGAGTCTACTTGAACCTGAGCTTTGGAAGCAGATTCAGTGTGAAATACCTTCWATCTGAACTGAGAGAATGCCCAGGTCTCGGAGCTGTTGGTTGTTGTTCTGAGCCAGGATTCGGAGCCGCTCAGCAGCTTCCCGGGGGATGTTGAAGGTCACACGAACACTGTTCCAAGGTTCTATCTTCTGCACTTTTAACTTGCTGGATTCTTAACATAAAAACAATCAGTCAGTGCAAAAGCAGTTTTTAAACAAATATGATGAAACAACCTGGTTAAAAAGTTGAAAAAAAAATGTAACAATACTTGATTTTGAAAATTGCCAGTGCTTAGTCCCAGGTACAGGAGACTTTTCCCAACACAGGTGTACAGCGACCAAACCTGCCAAATCACATCAGGGATTTTCCAAAAAATAAGCAGAAAAAAACCCCTACTCAAATGATAAACAGTGCAATAGACAACAAAATCACTTGACAGTATTACTGAAGCATAGAAATATTCTGTGGATAAACTACTTTGGAAAGATGAGAAAATACCTAATAAAACAGGTTTCATACAATTATAGGCATTAGGTTTGGGTTGGAAGGGACCTTCCTGCCATGGGCAGGGACACCTTCCACTATCCCAGGGTGCTCCAAGCCCCGTCCAACCTGGTCTTGGACACTTCCAGGGATGGGGAAGCCACAGCTTCTCTGGGCAACCTATGCCAGGGCCTCACTTTACTTACAGGGAAGAATTTCTTCCCAATATCCCATATAAAATCCAGACTCCTTCAGCTTAAGGCCATTCCTCCTTGTCCTGTCCCTTCATCCCCTGTCMAAAATCCCTCTTAGCTCTCTTGGAGCCCCTTTCACATCATCTAAGGTCCCCCCGGACCCTTCTCTTCTCCAGCCTGAACATCCCCAGCTCTCCCAGCCTGGCTCCATAGTAGAGGGGCTCCCACTTTGGGATAAAGAAAAGTTATTTGTGAATCAGATGAATGTGTGGAAAAACTGACTACAGGAATTAAATTCTTGAGATATTTCCTCTACAAATGCTTGTGAAACCATCTGTTGTTTTTGTGGGTTTTTTTTTGTTTTTTTTGGTTTTTTTTTTTACAGGGCCAGTGCCAACAAGAGTCCTAGCAATATTTCATTGATCTCTACTTCATTATTTAGTTTTCTTAGTAAGTATGTCAAATCCACTGCCAAAAAGCATGTCAAATTCATGCAAAATATTTACCTAAAGGTTTTCTGAAAGCCTATTCTACATAYGAGTGTTTCTACATAGATTAGTTTTCAAAGTAACAGCAAAAAGGTTGGGTACTTATTTTGGATATATTATCCAAAGTGATACCTACCTAAATGACTGCTACAAAATGCAGTTAAGGCCAATTTAAAAAGCAATCCTGATACAACTTCATAAGTTTCCAATTTCTACWTTTCTGTGAAGAAAGTTCCTCTCAAAACAGAAAGCATTGACCCAAATTTTCATCAGCCAGCTCCTCCACTGTAACCTCAGTTTGCTAAATGTTTGCTAACTTTTGGATTCTGCAAAACATGTCACTTAAAGATGCCAACATCTCATTCCTATTTAGGAATCTTTTTTTCACCAGTAACTCACCCAGCACCTCCTGCTCCTACAGTAATGGAATTATTAAATCCATCCTCATTTCTGCCTATAAATCTGCTTTTAGCTGGAAATATGGCAGGAGGAGTTTTTAAATCCCCTTTTGTGGAGGTTTGAACAGTCCCATATTTTCTGTTACAAATGGTCCAGTGTTTTACATAGAACATTGCATTATCAGTTTCAGTATTTCTATGTATTTGTTACCCAAGTTTCTCGTTTTTCACTGCATCTACCCAAGATTACCCCATGTTATTTACTAACTTCACACTTGGAGTATCTTATTTTGYTCTGACTCAGTGAAAATAACTTCTCACATGGATAATTTTAAATTTCATTTGATATTGATTTTAAAAATTTGCTTTCTCAGCTGAGGTCTGACTCATGTTTATTAATCTTGGTTTTAATATTTGTAGCAGACACAGCATACAGATGCTTCTATATAACAAATATGACTCTGCAGCTATAAACTGAATCTATTTCCATTTGAAAAGTACACAATTCATCTGTGGTATTACACATATCCCTTCACACCGCTAAACTATCTGTTGGTTTACATCTATGTCCAACTGTTTGTACGATACAGCTCAAAACTGTGATATTTCTTCATATATTTTTGTCCTTACTGAGCTTTTTTATCTCCCCRAGCAACAAACAGCAAGGACCCACAAACTGACGCCAGTGCCAGCTGACTACATGGACAAAATAGAAAGAAAGGAATAAAGTGACAAAGAACATCAGTTTGATCATTCAGAAGTAATGTGTTATTTTTCTCAAAAGGTTAAAGAAAACACTCTTAAAGGAAACAATTGGGGCTACCAAACTAGCATAAGGCCTTTTGCAAGGATGCTCAGTGGACAAATGTCRTTTTCCAGATCTAGACATGCTGGTAAAAGATGTCCAAAAAAGCTGTCATCACTCCCTTGCCATGTAGCTGTCCCCAGAGCTGGGTGGGCATTCAAGGGTATGTGAGGGTACTCCCCATACCCCAACACAACTCAATCAATCAATCAATCAATCAATCAATCAATCAATCAATCAATCAATCAGGTAGGGTAGGTCAGCAGAAAGGCGGTAACATCACAGGTACTTGAGAGTGAACACATTCTCAGATAAACTGCAGTAGTTTAACTTGGATTGTTTGGGCAGTAAAACATATCTCCTTCGTGGACAAKCCTGGTTTCACTTTCATGTAACACAGTTATGTGTAAAGGGGGRCATGAAAGAGAAAAAATCCAGTTAAAATGTGGGAACTGAAGAGGAATGAATGAACTTGCTAAATAAATCYGTTTTAAACAACAAAACAACTGCAGACACTTTGAGCTGGCATTTCTGAGAAGAACAGCTTGCAAATTCACTAAGAATAACCCCAATAAATACCATTCCAAACTAAGTAGTTCAAACCCAATATAATCTATTTTTTGTGCAAGTACCCTGACTACCTAAATAAGCATTTGAAGGACACCTGAAAAATTATAAGGTACATTACCCATGTGTAAAAGGCCAGGCACATTCTCCAGTATGGTATCCAGYTTCTGCTCAAAGTCTCTGTCACTTATATTTCCTTTAAAAGCTACAAAGATCGTGGAATCCCCAGGAGCAGCCTCCTGTTTCAGTTCATCTTCCTCCAGCCCTGAATCAAAATCCACCTCTAAGTCTTCCATAGCTGAGGAGTACAAGGAGGCACATGTATCTTTTAAGTTAGGGAGATCATCCAAAACCATTGTTTCCAACAATGGGAGCCTGTCAGACGTCAAGATGATGCTTTGAAGGAAAAAAAAAAAAGAATTATAATAATTGTGTAAAGACATCAACAACTGCTTTCAGTGGCATATTTGGTCATTGACAGAAAAACCTACCTGGTGACCCAGTGCTGGGCTCTGTGAGACCAACTGTGTGAGGCTGAAAATGGTGGCCATGGCAGTGTCCAAGCTGTTCCTCCACAAAGACAAACAGAAGGGGTTTCCTGACAGAATTGTGCTGCATGGGACTTCAGAAGTATTCCAGTTGTTCTAAAAGATAGATGGGTAGAATGGAAGGCAGGGAATAAAAAATCAGAGGAAAATTAGTTACACTCATCCCCATATCATAGAGGGGGCAAGCAAGCACCTGGTACCAATGCTGCAGTGCCTTACAGCCAGGAAATTATAAAGCTCACAGCAACAGCTGAATTACAGAATGACAGGAAGAACCACCACATTTGGTTTTAGAGACAGCAGACGGAGTAGGCGCAAAGCAGTAGGAAAGCCACAGCACATTTTTACCATGARAAATGTAGCATTTGACAAATATTTYACTCACACCCAGGGAAATCTCAGGCATACTATGGCTACTTTAAACGTTTGTAAAGATTTAGCTGTTTTCAGCTACTTAGGCACATAACAACSTGAAATCTGCTCCCCRTGTCACAGCCCACAGCTCTCCCCAKGCCCCCACATCATGCTCAGATAAGAAKGAATTCACCGAGTCAAGTCCCACACCTGATGAATTTTGCTTAATAAAATGTCTAAACTTTGAAATAAATTTTGACATTATAACACATTTATCTAAGTTGCTACAGAATACAATTTGTCATAAAATTTTCCCTAAACCTACAGTGGATCTCACCAATGTTAAGATACAGATTTTCCAATTCCATCATGAGGGCAATGGCACCACCCTTTCCAGGTGAGACATCCGTTCTAACACKCAGCACTTTACAAATATTGCTAAGAGATTCAAACCACCTGTACAAACAGCCAAAARAGGAACCTGTTCCAGAGCACCACTGTGAAAACCAAATCCTTTCACCAGCCAGGAGACTGGTGTCGAGACCCAGTAACCCCAAAGCTGTGGGTATTTGGCACAATCCACCCAGAAGGTTTAGCTCAGGACAATGTACCCTTGAACAGGATACAGACTGGGGTTTTGGCAGAGGTTCAAGTTCCCAACACAAATTAAAACCAGCATTACAAAGGAAAAATCAGGGACTTGGAAGTCACAAAAYCCCCCTCAGCTTTTGGTCAGATCTCTATACATACATTCACTAGATTTATAAAATAGAGGTTTTTTTCTCCCTTGCAACCCTACCCCACACCAGGCAATCCAATGGCACAAAGGAATAATCTCCTATTTTATATGGAGTTACTTTCTCATCCTGCAGCACCAGACTTCATTCTCAAATTTCAGATTAAAAATTGAGTTAATTTTGTCCCACAAATTCTTCTGTAGTCCTGCATCCGAAAATCAATTAAATGTTTCACAGGCACTGACCTATTATATAGTGCTTTCGTATTCTTATCATTCCTGTGGAAATTTTAAAGATGGGCAATAGAGACATAAATTTTAAAAATTCATTACCAGGTGAACACAAAGACAAATCTTCTTTCTCCCCCCAGACTCCTTGCTGCTTGGCTCTGTATCTAAATTACAGCTCTGAGGGGCTGGCACCTCCATTTAAGTCAAACTTTTCAGTTTCATCTCAGATGCCCAGCAAATGAGAATCACAATTAATAGAAATCTCTGAAAACATATTTTAACTGATTTTCACAACATTTMTTGGAGAGGGAAGGTCCTTACCCAAGCTGGCTTTACACCAATAGGAGAACACTCTTTCTCTTTCTGCATTCCTACATCTTTCATTCCACATTCACTGACTCCAGGGAGAGAGGAGCTGAGAGTCCTACACRAATGGCCTTTCTAATGACCAAGCACAGCCGTTCTGTGCAAGGAATGAGGCAAGCATCCTGTGAATTATATGCACTATATTTTGAGGAAAATTACATAGAACATTATTTGTCTGAAAATCTTGAGTAAATTTTTTAGGGAAAGAAATCTCACCTCAAAAGACAGGCACTASCATGTTAAAAAAGTGCAATTACATGAAGGTGATGGGGTGTTGCACCTGCAGCAAGAAACATGAGTACACCTGACAATCCCTATCACCAAAGAAATAAGAATTTATCTACAAGAAGATGAACATTTCAAATCTTTTTTGCATGGAAGTGTCTGAAGCCTCCATCTTCCCTATGAAAGAGCAGAAGACTCCCAGACTGCTGAAATCATGGTTTTTAAACAATTCATGCAAATATTACATCTTATGTTAAATTTCATCAACCTCACCTGAATGTGCCAAAATCTGACTGGACTTGTTATGGCACTTTGTAAACACTATTAAAGTCAAGCTTGCTAAATCCCAAAGGACCACAGGCCTTGCTTCCCTTGACTCAGAGATCACAGGACTGCAGGAATATTGTGAGTGAAGAAAACAAACCAAGACCGGGCTTTACATTTTACCTCCTGGATCAGCACATGTAGCTACAGATCCCTTGGCATTTTTTCTTCACCTCATGCTCCTCAAAGGAGCTCTGCTACATCCATCTGCCCTCCCTCTCTCTCAAACACATGGAATTTAGTCCATCCCTATACTCAGGGATCATTTATCTCAAGTATGACAGGAGAAAGTGATGATGTGCAGAATTTTCCTCTTCAGGCAGCGCATAGCACACCATCGATGTCACAGCAAATGAATCCCAGCTGCACAGCATCCTAACAACTTTTGTAATCTCATGGTTATAGGGTTGGCTTCCTTAAATCCTGASCAAGCACATGGTTTTAATGAGCAGGTACCTTCCCTGAACACTCTTCCACACAAACACAGAAAGTCTTCAGCAAAAGCACAAGCAGGTAAAACACCAGTTATTCAACATCCCTGTGAACCAGAACTTCCAGCAAACTACAGAGGGCCTCTGGTGAGTAAGAACCACACCTGACCCAATCTGCACAACCACTACACACTTCAGGAACTCAAGCACCCATGCTCACTTGGCAGCACAAAAAGGTCTCTGACCATCATCCTCCYTTCAAAAGCACACACAGCCTCCTTCCTGTCCCTGCACCTGCTCCTTTAGTTTCCAAATTTGTATTTTCCATTATACAATTGTTTCTGGAAACTATRTGTGCTATCACATGGCAACCATTTACTCTCAAACCTGGCCTGGAACTGGCTACAGCARCAAAACCAATGTTACACCTCTTTATTATAAAGTTGGTCTTATTCAGTACAGTCTAATAATTAAAAATACCTACCTGAAGTAAGAGAGCTGGGGATAARGAGCCAAATAACAGATGGTCAAAATGCACCTCTGCATTGTTATATGGGTATGGGGGGTTGCAGGGGATAGCCCATGAAGACCACAGTGTCCAACCTGAAGGATGCAGGGCACACCCTGGGCTGCTGGAGCCTGCAGCTCAGCATATGCATAAAACAATTGACCCACTAAAATGTGCAAAACAGAGACTTTTCAGTGGATGAATTCTCACAGGATACAGGATGCCATAGTTGAGACCTGGGCTGCTGGACAGCTGGRTCCCACACCACAGGGAGCCCCCCAAGGCATTTTGTCATGCCCTGTGCTGTCCCCACCAGCAGCCTGACAGCAACAGGCAGCCTGCACAACAAATCCAGCACCACATGCCTGGGCAAAGCTTGGAAAATCCCATCCAGTCCCCTGGAGAGACTGGATTAGAGCAAAATCTGAAACAGGCAGTTGTCACCAGGGGAGCAGCTGAACATGGGAAAGCTGGCAGGCTCTGGAGTACCTGCAAGTGGTCTCTGGGGTGAAAGAAAACACAAAGGAAAAAAAAAACAACTGATATCTTGGCATTCTTATCCCAAGATTCACTCAACTGCTTCAAACTTTTGTCAATTTGTCTCTTAAATAGAACTTGAAATTCCTTGCCTTACTTTCTCCTCTGTTGCACTATACAGAGCAATACAAACCAAAACAAGACTTTGTCTGGTCACCTGTYCCAGGTTTGCTGTCACAGACTATTGATTTACAAGCTGTTTATATATATTCTAAATAAATATTTTCACAGCTGATATCACACCAGAACATGCACTCTCCCAAACCAAACAAAAAGTACTAAAATCCTACTCTACATCTCAAAAAGTACTCTTGTGAATTACAGAAGAGATTGGAAAGGGTGAGAGCAAAAAAAGGATGGATTGAGTCCCTTCAGTAGCAGATGGCACAAGCTGGCACTAAGCAGGGTCCTCATCCTCACACTGACCATTATTTAAAGCTGCAACAGGGAAGAGAAAGAAAGAARGTGTCAAATCCCTTGGGGAAATCAGAACTGAAAGTGAGGAGGAAAAGTCTGGGATAGTAATAGCAACATAATTTCTAAAGGATAGAAACTGCTTTTGCTCTCACTGAAAAATAGTTTTCAAGCAACTTACTAACAAAAAAAAATGGAAAAAACCACTTGAATATTTTCTGCTTCCTTGGTTTTAGCTGCCAGTGAGAAAAATGTGAAGAGATTTTTATRATGGGGGCAGAGGAGATTCAGCATGGCCAGAACACTGCTTAGAGGATGCTGTCTTTTAACCTGTAACAAGCACTCAGACGCAGTCACACTGGCTACATTTGAAGTGTATCACCTCAAAACCCCAGAAACACTGGTCACAATACTGTCTCTACTGGACATTTGTTAACTGTATATTATCCTTCTACAACTGTTTCATTTGTTGCCCAGCATAGTGACCTTAAGGCTTGTTAAACCTGCACACCCACAACCATTCTATGATACAAAGATTAAAATAACATCATTATTTGGGGCAAAAATAAAATCGTTTTCAAAAATACTTATAAACAAATTCTATGCAAGGGTCATATAACACAAGGAAATTAAACACGGCTAAGAATCACTGTTATAATATGAGAGAATACCTAAAAATGAACTTAAACATGCACTACAATTTCCACTAAAACAACTTAACCAGGGGTGTTTCCAGTAATTTCAAATTTCAAATGCTGGTGTTAGATGGATGACACCACTAAAGCATTTCAACTGCTCTCCTTGGGAGGAAGGTCTGGGAACAGCCAAAACCTGATGGCAAATACCCCTAACAGAGCAGGAAGTCAGCTCTGGAGGCAGCCCAGTCCTGCAAACACACACTACAGCAAGCACAGGCAGGGGGAGAATGTATAAAAACAAGAGATATTCAGATCATCATATGCTTATTTTACCTACCAAAACAAATTTCACAACTTCAGTATTCTGTGGTGCGCAACAGGACTTCAGGTAATTCCAGACTGGCAAACATGGTTAAACAGCAACTCCCAAATAYGGAATCCTGAAAGAAAATCATCACATTTCATCAGACAATGATGTAAAGTAACAGAAATACTGAACATAACAGTGAATAGCTTAATTTTTTAATATGCAGTTTTGCACCAAACGCTATCCTCAGCAATGTAAAAAGCACATGTTACTATATTCAGATTCGAAAGCAAAACCTGAGGAACTTGAAAGTCAGACTTTCATTGCAGGCAGAAAATTAAATGCTTCCTTTAGCTGGAAATTACATTTTATTCTTCTAAACAGGGCAAGTTTTATCTAGAATAATGTATTTATCTAAGTCTTAGGACAAAGTCATCTAGATTAAACTAATCTTCAGAACAGAGAAATCGGCACAGCCAGGATGTCCCTCAGCTCATCCTGGGCAGGTGCCTAAACCGGCTCAGGTTAAGCTCATTCCTGAAGCACATTCTGAGCCCACAGGACCACTTCAGACAGACATTCTTGCTGCAAGTGGCCAACACAGGGAGGTGAATCCATTCCYAGCCCCTGCTCCTGGTCATGGGCTCACCAAGCTGCACTCCAGGTCCTGGGATCATAAAAACACAGCAGTAAAGCTAAATGGCTTTGGGACAACAAAACAACGCCCCTCAAATCAATGGAATTTATACGCACAGCCCAGGGAYGGTTTTCAAGGAGATTTTCTGCTTACATACTTGCCTGCTCACCAGTGGGGAAGGGGACTGCCCAAAAACAAACAGGGAARCAGAAAAAGGAAGAAGACTCAGAAGGACAAAGCAGAGATTTGTTGTCTTCCATTGAGACAGCAAAGCAAAATTGCTTTAGGAACTGTATTGTGTCATAGCCTTGGCAATTCCACCAAGCCAGCAGCTTGGAGAGAAGGAAAGAGGATTTACATYAAATCAAATCATATATGTTTTCCAGTGTTTTTAATAGTCACCTAACACTTCTCAACCTCTTGTATCTTCTTGTATTTTTTAATAATTGTAACTCAAGAAGTGCAGCACCAAGTCGAAGGCCTGATGACTAAATCATAAGCAGTGACCTGTTTTCACCTATATGCACCTGCCTAAATACCATGACCAAACACCAAGTTGAGGAGTCAAACCAAAATCTGAAATAGGAAATTTGAACAMTGTTTGTTGTGCAAGCCAAAACTAAAAAAGATTTTCACTTTCTACAGCAGATACTGCATTAGTTGTACTTTTCCACCTTTTTAATAAAATGATGTTTCAAAGCCTAAAATTGAGTCCTGTTACAAACTGGCTGATTATCTCCAATGCAAGGCCAAGACTACATGGGAAATGCCAGGCCTTGTAAAAGCTGCTTTTAAGGAAGCCTCCAAGGTGCAGCAGCCAGTCCCCATTCAGAGTGCCTGTGCCTTAGCCCAGCAGGGTAAGGGTCATTTTGGCTAAAGGGTAGGGAATTGGAGGAAAGAAAAATCATCTGAACTCCATAATGCAAGAAACAGAGGGGTTTTGTTCCTCCAATTCTCCCTTCTGAGARTCTCTCACCACAACACCTAACTGCTCCAAAGAAGGACTGGGAAAGACAGACTGCCCTAGCAAGATCCAGTGAGAAACTGAGGATGGTTGGCCTGGGCTATAAGAAGAAGTAAAAATAACTGCTGCTGTCTCCATTTCCATTGTGTACATGGGATGAAACCAAATTTGGTTAAGGAAAATAAGCAATCAACATTAGTTCATTAACTCCAGCTTCCATTAGAGTAAGTTACCTGACAGAGAGCTGGAGACTGAGCACACACCTTAGTAGACCCCAAGGAACCACAGAAACAGCCCTGTGAAGTGTTCCAGTACAGAAAGAGTTTTGTTTAGAGCTGATGCTTTCCTAAATACAAAGAAAAAAACAAATCCATCTCCAGCAAGGCAGCCTTTGGTCACTCACACTGACACASAACTGGCCACCACTCCTCACACTGGTCTGCTGCACTCCCACAGCCCTCAAGCATAAAACACCAAAACCCAAATGTTTCCAACAAGGAGACAAWTACAGCTTGTTATATCATACATGGCTTTTTGCAGTGATATCCTGATGTACTCTGACAGTAGGTTTAATGAAACATCAGTTTGTTAAAGTTTGATGAAGTTTGCTGAAAGCCCACAACTCATGCCAAGCTGCAATGGACACACCTCAGCTGAGCCATTCAGTTTTATTCCAACTGAATTTGACTGCYGAGATGCTCAGGACTGCTCTAAAAAGCAATATGATAACACCAGAATAAGCAGCTAAGTTAACCACGTCGAGATACAAAACAAGGCAGCTGCCAGGCACGGGGGAACTGGGAATCAGCAATTCTCTTGAAAGCTGCAGTCTACACAGCACAATAATCAATTCCCATTAGCTGAGTTCCTAATTTCCCATTAGGATATTTAAGGATATTTCCATTTAGAGGAARCACACTGTGAATACTGACAGAGCTTTGCAGTATATAACTTTCCACGAAGATCSACCAACGCAATCAGCAAACAAAATGAGATACTATTTAAAATCAGGAACATCTTGACAAGACACTGTATTTGATCTTGCCTTCAAAAGTTAYGAAAAATGTATTTTCAAGCAGCAATCTGTGCACTATGTTACAACAAGCTTTTTGTTTAAACCTGAATTTAACCACTACCAGACCTTTCTGGGCTGACACACCCCACAGGTGCTCCTTTATCACCAAATTCTCACAGGGCTTCCTAAGCACCAATACAACCAGCCCAGAAATTCTTGTGATGAGCACTGAACTAAGGCTTGACTGAAAACTGTACCTTCTGCAATATTATTCCTTCTTACATCTAATAAATGCTTATGGAAATCTCAGTGAAGCTTTAAAAATTCTGAAACTACACAAAGGATGAAGAAAGGATTGAAGCTAAAACAGCTTCAAAGTAATGATTTGATAGTAGACACTGGGTATCAAGAAGATTGTTTTCCCCGACCAAAAMACTAATCTCCATATTACAGAAGTAGGTACAGCTTTGGTTAAAATCAAGATTATGCTGAGAGTTTCCTCACTGCACAAAAAATTGCAGTTTGTTTTGAGCTGCTCTGGGATTTTGGAAAAATCAAATTTCAAGTGTTATTTACTGTCACTACAGCCATTAAGAACCACATAAGCAGCTTAGGACCTTCTGGTAAAATGGGGATGCAACAGAACTGGAGAGCAATGTTTTGCAGGGATGGGAAGAGCACTCCCAAAAAACCCTTCAAAGGAACACWTTGCCATGCATGGCAGGGAGTTGGAATGAGACAGTCTTCAAAGTCTCCCCAGCCCAAACCATTCTAGAATTCTGTAAATGCAGAACAGAGGATTAACTCTTAAGTSTCTCTGAGCACCACACAGAAACCACAATGAGAAACACAACCTTACACCWGCTGCATGGCCCTGGCGGGTAATTTGATTTTCAAAGCAATAAAAACTATAAAATTATTTGCATACCATTTGGAGATTTCAATAGCATGCACCTTTTGGTGGAGAAACTAGATGACTCCCTTTCATATATCAGACCTRAAGCTTGGACTTCCACAATTGCAACTGAGCATAAGCAACTTCCTGTCCCAAATTATTGGTTTACACAACTTAATTCAGACAAGGTATCATTCACCTCCTGTACTTTTCTATTTTCACACAAATCCAAGCCAAAGCCTACAGGGTTAGACTATGCTTCAGGGCACTCAGACAACTGGTCTCAGTTCCAGGAAGACGATGGCTCTCATGAGCTGCAGAGTCCCCTATGCGCCTCCCTCCCTCCCTCATCCCAGCTCTCAAGCCAACAGCACTGTGACACGCACTGGCTGCCTTTATTTTTCCCCAAATACATAAAGTAGGGTTATTTGCTGCATTACAGCTTCAGGRCTCCCACATATCCATGGCAAATTCAGTATTTGTTTCTATTTTTGATTACTACAGCAGCAATTTTCATGTGCTATTCAGCATGCAAATGGGATGCTGTTCCACTGGATGGAAAATGATGCTCAGTGCCCAATGGACTGAGAAAAATTCCCAGCTCCAGGACCTCTGCAAAGCTTCCACTACTGTCCTTCTGTGTAATTCAAATCTTAGATTAACTTTAAACTGCAGCAGCATCACTCTAATCAGCCAGGACACAAGACAATCTGAGTTTTCTTCATCGTCTTGAGCTAAATCTTCAGCTATCCGTGCAGCAACATGCTGTCCACAYGGCTGAAATACTCAGTTATCTGCTACTAATGGGTGGCTCCTGCTGAAGAACATCAGTGACCCACTCCAGAGGGGACAGTAGAGTCTGTAAGTGTCAACACAAAACACAAAATATCCATGGCTCCGGTAAATCAAAGGAGGTGCTTGTCAGGCTGGTGGAAATGGAGATGGAGATGGAAAGCACCCCACCTAGAGCCTGATGAAGCATCTTCCCTGCCTCAGTTTGGGATTATCTGGGGTTATTTCTCGTTCTCCTTCCACTCCTGGCCCTTATCTTTTCCCAGCCCTACACATTGTCTCTCCTTCCTTCTGCTCCCGCTGCACTTTAAGGAAATAGTTTATGCTTGAACCCAGTTTTTGCAGTACCAAGGGTCAAGTACTGCTGCTCAGTGCCCTACGCACCACCAAGCCTCCTGCTCCCTCACACCCTCCCTGCACCATGTGTTTCTCAACAGAGACCACATGATTTTGAAACAGACACCCCCATCATGCCTTCTGCCCTTCAGAGGTTCTCTAGTGACCTATAAAATTTCACCATTCTCAATGCAATCAAACTGTTACAGCCACATTAACTCTTCAATTCCTTCAGCAGCAAACGCTTTGCCACTGCAAAGCTATTAAATTTAGTGAGTCTGTGTAATTGGGTTGTAACTCCAGCTTCCATTTGAAAGCATTCACTGTGGTACTAGAAAATCAAAATACACTGCAAATATAAGGTTTAGTTATCATGTTGAAATATGTAACATCTCCCACAATGGCAAGAACCTTTGTCATACTAAGACAGCAAAAAGAGTGGCATTAGAGCRGTTCAGCAGAATTTACATCCACAACCCGTATTTTCAAATATTTAAGCCACTGAAAAATGGAAACAGCCAACACTTTGACACAAGGACCTGGAATTCTTTGGCTTCTCTATGCACAGTTGTTCCTTATTTTTGAGAAACACCTACTTTTCTACTAGAATAATGTAAAATTACTGCATTACCTCAAAGCCTGTTGTAAACAACTCCTTCCTCCAAATCCTACAGAAGGAAGGACAGGCCTTCCAGAGAGAATGGCTGGAGAGCACCGCCAGRAGATTTCCAGCCAAAATCCAAAGCCTAACAGAAGACCCTCCATGGGTTTAAAATACGGAGGAATGTGATTTCTCAATGCAAGGTCAGGTCTGTGTGCAGACACCGCCCCCACCCCCCCACCTTCTGGTCTTCTTTCTTCTCACAGGAGAGTCCGGACACAGTGTTACTGTAAAATATTTCCTCCTGGAGCCGGGTAACTTTCAGAGGAAGCCACACGGCTCAGTGGATACTTAGAATCTCTAACAAGCACCTGGATGCCGAGCTGCAGGCACTGCATGCAGTCCCCAGGCTCGCACACCCGGCCATTCTGAACACACGCCTTGAGAGCTTTGTTTCTTGCTCCACAAGGTGCACAGAAAAGCTGGGACCAATTGTTGTAACTCAAAAAGAGATGCTAAACCCAAAAGTTGKGGTTATTAAACTTGGTAACCTCTATGGAAAATGCCGGATTTGTTCTTTGTGGTTGTTTTCACGTATAGGAAATACTGAAAGGTGCCTTAGCTCAAGAACCAGTCAGAACAATGCACAATAATTATAAAACCAACAGAGGCACTGTGTTTCCTCTAACAAAATTCCAATGAGAAAGGTTTATTACAGTTCCCAGAGAGGGGAGTGAGCAGAGATGTGTCTATCAGGAGACGGGTTACGGAGAGACAAAGCTCATGCAGCTCCAACCTGCTGCGGTTACAGATCCACAGAAAAGCTCTGTCCTTCCATTCCCCAMAGTAGCGGGAAGGAATCAGAGCCCTGAGCTTTCTGAGATCTTCTAAAAGTAACTGAAATCTGGAGAAACGCAGAAACCACACGGAGGGGACCAGCGAAGAGCCTTTTTCTGATTATTTTAAGAGTCACCGAKGGCTCGAACAAAAGCGAAACGTCAACGCGCCCCGGCTGACATGGCACAAAGCCGTCACCGCCCGCATGAGGTCAGGGCTGAGGGACCGGGCTCACACACACCGGCCGGAACGCGGGGCAGCTCCCGGGGCTGAGAGCGCTGCCGGCCCGGACGCGCTCGCTGCCAGGCCGGCAGGGCCGGGCCGAGCCGCCGCCTCGCAGTCCAGCCGAGGGCCGAGTGCGTGCCGGACAGGCTCAGCTAGGCGCCGGGCGCTGGGGGGCCGCAGGCCGCGGGCGGGCGGGCTGTGCCGGCGC
>NW_026623519.1:404195-458754 GCF_030028575.1 Malurus melanocephalus | reverse complement strand
GGACCCCCCCGGGACCCCCCTGCGACAGCGCGGGGACAGCGCGGGACACCCCGGGACACCCCGGCCCCGCGCACCGGCCGCCACACCGCGGCCCCGCCGCGCCCCCTGCCACAGGGACCCCCGCCGGGCTCCCCCGCCCCGGGAGAGCTGTGCCCCCCGCCAGGGGGGCTGGGGTGGCGGCTGCTTCTGCCAATGGGGACAAAGTATCTGCCGCATGAAGCCCAAGATAAAATACTAATTGGGGCCTTTATAGGAAATTTCCGGGAAAGGAAGTTTTTAATTCGGATGAATTTTAATTCAGACCGTTTCATCTGCAGGTTTCAGGCTCTGTGAATATCACTGAATTATACTTTCGGTTTACCACTGGGGGTATGGGGAAGAAGTTAGGGAGTGACCTGGTATGGACTCAGCAAAAGCCACAATGCTGAAATTTAATTTAAAATCCATTAATGTTTAACGAACAGGCCTATGGGCCCAAAATCCCCCATGGATGATGCTTGATCCCTAAAATGTCCCCTCAGCACACAGGGGTTTCCCAGCTGAAGGGGGCTTCACAGGACACACAGCCTATTGGTTGGTCTCTTCCTACATCCTTTATTAATACGAGAAATTGTTGATTAATACAAAAACTCTGAAATGTCTGGTTTCCTGCCCATCATTGCTGTGAGCAGAAAGCTCTTGCCTGGCACTGGGGAAGAAATTAAACATGTGGCAATTCCTATTTCAGGGTAGAAAATCAATCCTTTATGGGAAGAATAAAGTCTTTGATCCTACAAAAGGATGTGTGGTTCAGTAGCTCGAGCAGGTTCTGTGGCYTGAGGAAGGGTTTCAGGAGAGGGTGTGCAGCTGGAGCCAGCCTTCACAGCCCCCCTTGGCTTCATGTGGAATACTGCTGGATAAGCAACGTGAAAAAGGGAAAATAGTTTTTTTCCTTTATTTTTGCAAAACCTTTTTAATATAAYGAACCCACATCTCATCGGGCACTGTACCTTTCAACAGAGAGAAAAATTCTTTTTAWAAATTCACATATAATTGCATTCCACAAAACCCACCAAAACTAATTAATTAATGTCATGGTTAGTACAGGACTTATCTGAAGCCCTAAATCTGGCTGATGTGTGCAGAGCTGCAGGCAGATTGCTGCTTCCTCCACATGTGCAGCTCTCAGGCTCCCCATTGGCAGAGGGGGAGGAATCATTTGCCCAAGAATTGTTCTGCTCCTGTCTTTTTGTTTCTTCCACAGTCTCTGGGGCAGCAATTCCAGCACCTCTCCGGTGTGCTGAGACAAGGGCAAAACCCCTCACAACCCCAAGACCCTCAGGGGTGTCAGAAGAGGTGGCAGGGAGAGGTCACAAGGCTGGTAACAMGGAACGATCGATTAATCTGATCACCTGTCAGGGAGTTTCCATTTGCCTTTGTGTGGATGATTCCCAGGCTTTGCCTTGCTCTGCTCATGGATTTTGAGGCTGTCTRGAAACACAAGAAAGCTGAGAGAAAATATCTTTGGTACTGAAAATTAACATTCCTTCCCCACYTGACTTCTTGTTTTCCTGTTTTCATGAGACTCTTCTTACACCAGCTGCACTGAACTTTCCGCCCCAGCCTCAGCATTCCCAAAAAACATCCCCTCAGCACAGAGACCAGAGTGCCACTTCCAAAAAAATGCCTGTGTTTCCTGCTGCTGTTGCTGTGCTTGTCATGCCAGATTGTCCCTCAGGAATCTTGGTTTGCTTGGTTTTGTCTGTGTTATGCACATTAATACCGGGCACATCSCAAATACCACAGCAAACAGGAACTAGTCAAATCCTATTTTCCAAACCTGACTTTCCTGGCAGTGCAATACTGAGGTGTCCCACCAAGATCTGCTCAAGCCATCCAAGTTGTGACTTTCTGATCTGAGTTTGAGAGACYCCACATGGACAACTTCCCTGTGCCTGATCAGCACACAAGACCTCCCTTCCTCAGCAGCATCGGGCCTGGGCATCCACACTTTGGAGCACGCTGCTTCCCATGGCTTCTGATGCTTCTGCTCACTGTTGGGAAAGACCCRAACTGGCTTGATCTCTACATAAATAAAATTAACCCAAATTATCTTAAAATATCCTTGTCACAAGGGTAAGGGAGCAAAGAAAGGGCAGTGGGGAAAGGAAATAGCGTGATGTGGAGGGGCAAGAGGGAAGAAACACGAGACAGCTCCTGCCACTGCAGCTCCTGCCACTGCAGCTCCATATCTCTGCAGCAAGGTGTTCTGCAGGCTGATCTCCATAGCTGAGCTTAGTGCCCAGCCTGAATGTTCCTGGCTCTTGCCCAGCCTCTGTACACCATAACCAATGCAGGAGAAGCTGTGGCTGCCCTGGATCACTGAAAGTGTCCAAGGCCAGGTTGGATGGGGCTTGAAGCAACTTGGGATAGCGGATGGTGTCCCTGCCCAGGGTAGGATGATCTCTAAGGTCCCCTCCAACCCAAATCATTTTGTGATTTTTTGTCATGCTGTTTGTGGAACTCCTCAAGGAGMAGACCCTCCATTTGTCTGGCATGCCGAAGCTTTGCTGCAAAACAATGGCACATACTCATACCACAGCACCTGCAGGGAGGGAGGGCCACCTGCAACAGAGATGGWTGTTTGAGCTGCTTCATTGTCCACAACAGAACACAAATGAATTTGATACCGTGACAATCAAAATTGTGAGTTTATTTACACACATTTTCATATGACAGTATTTTCAAAGGACAGGTATTACACAGAAAAAGTTGGTGGAYTCGTGACAAGCTTTGGATTTTTGAAACTTAAATATTATACAAAGACTTGAACAAAATAATATCCCCTCTAATACCAGTACAATGCTCATTTGGAGAGGGGCAAGGGAGATCTGTTGCACTCCAGTCAGTATTGCTTTTGGTCTGGTGAGTGTGGTGAGAGAGGTGGGCAATTGGCCATGGCATAGACAGGGCAGGGGCACACAGGAGTTAATCTCTTCTCCTTGACTCTGAGGATTTGGAAAGCTAGGGAGCCCCGGCTGTGCCAGGAGAAGTCCTGGTGGGGGAAGGTCCATGGCTGCCCAGGGTTTTTGAAACATGGGATGCTTACCCCAGGCAGCAGGGTAAGGACAATCTGCACCTAAAAATGCACTGGCCACTGGAGAGCCCTTTGAGGGCAGAGTGCATCAGTGCTCTGCTTCTCCTACTCCACCTGTCCTCCTTCAATTTTAATGGTGCCCTGCCTCTCCAAAACCAGCTCTGCCTGACAGAGCTTTCCTTTCCCTGACCAGGTGCCATTTTCTATCACTGAGTGTTGTGGATTAAGGTTTCTCCTTTTGTTTCCTTTCTTGGGATTTTTTCTTTCCCATTTTGTTGCTGGGATACACTGATTGCCAGGTCATCCTTTTGATGGCTGGGCGATTGGTGAAGATAATAAGACCTATGCCCCACCCGAACGATCTTGCTAAGTACTGGGAGGGAGTGCGTGTGTGGGTGTGGCAGGGGGTAACTATATATCCTGCCCTGCTTGGCTCAGAGAAGGAGGTTGGCCTGTTATCTGTGAGGGGGGAGCTTGTCTGCTCTTTTCTGCAGAGCTCAGCATCTCCACTTGTTAGTTCCTGTCTGCTGCACTGTGATCTTCTGCCCCTGTGCCTTGCCTGGGACCCCTGAGATTTGTGCTGCAGTGGTTGAGTTCTGCTCCATCCCATCTTGCAGCCGCGAATTCTGCTCATCTCTTTGCTCATCTGGCTGTTCTGGAGTTTCTTGCTGTCCAGAGGAGCACTGAGATCGGGGTTTCCACTGTCAGTTTGCAGAGGAACTTCTCCCCATCCATCTCTGCCGTTCTGTGTCCACCATTGGCCACTGGGAGATCTGAACCAGCCGGGACCCGCCCCACAGCGCCCCCTGCAGCCACTGGGGAATCATCGCACCCGCCCTGCCCGGCCAGGAGCCAACAGCGCCCCTGCTGGCTGGGACTGGAACTGCACCAAAGGGGAGGGTGTGTCTCTGTGAGGCTGTCATTGGGTTTGTGACTGGGTTGGTTGTTGCTATCGTTGTTGTTACTTGTTTCACCTTGTCATACATATTAGTAAAAACTGTTATTCCCTTTTACCCATATTCTTGCCTGAAAACCTGTGATTTTTCAAAGCTATAATAATTTGGAGGGAAGGGGGGGTCCCTGCCTTCATTGGCAAACACCTGTCTTTCAAACCAAGACACTGAGGTACGGAAGAACTTTCCAAAATGGCTGAGAACACTGGRTACTACAGGAGCCCTTCACACTCCATCTGATTCTTTGCAAAAACTTACAAACCCCTCAGTGTTTTTGATGTTCATGAAAGAGACRCAGGTTTCCTTGTAGGATGTTTACTGAGACCTGACACCCTTTCCTCTCTGGGACCAGTCCTGTTGAGTCGGGTGGCGGTGAAAAGAGACTGAGATGGTCTGGGCAGAGTCTCCAACAGGCACCCAGGGCGCGACCCTGCTGGCCGACACTCAGTGGCACTTTCAGACTTTAGGCCCCAGCTGAGAGAGCTCCCAGCTGAGAGGTACTGGCAGAGCTTCAGGATGCTGGTCACCGCCCCTGGGGATGGGGGACCCGAACCTGCTGGCCCATCTATGGCAGCAGTGGCTGCTCTGTGCCCAGGCTGACCTTCAGCAGGCCCACACCCATGCCCTTGTCCTGTGCCAAGCCACACTGGCAGYGACCAAACTAACCACCCTGCCCACCCCAGCAGCCCCTGGCTCACCTGGGGTGCTGGCAGCAAGGCCCCTCCAGCCCGTTACTGGGATCCATGGGACACTGATGGGAACAGACTGGCACAGCCCAGGGGCCAGAGCCTCTCCATCACCCTGTGGCAGGAGAGCAGCGCTGGCTCCTGCCCTGTGCCCCTTGGGGTGCTCAATGAGCCCACGTGAGCAGCAGTGCCCAAAGCCACCTGGCACTTTGTTATCTGTGCTCCAGAGGGGAACCAGCCCTCRCAATAAACACAGATAAACTGCTGGTACTCAGTGACAGAGCCTGGCTCCAGCTTATCCCCATGCAAAACCAGCACACATCGAACGGCACAATGCAGACCTGGGCAGAGACAAGCTAGTCACATTCCAGATCATAATTTGTCACATTTAGCAAAGACATCTTTATTTAATTTATTTGTGTTTGTTACTTTAAAAATTCTTGTTTTTCTTAGTCCMTTCATATTTTATATTCTGAGCTCCTCACTGACACTTCCATGACCAAGTTCCAGGACAAATTCTCCTTCAGAGCTGTCAGATGCCTGCAAGGGCCAGGCTGAAATCAGTACAGGTACTCTGCACACAAATCTCTGCAATACAGCCCTTTATTTCACAATCCATCTCACCTGTACCAAGGGAAACCAAGACCAGGTGTTTCTTGGTACCGCATGTTAAATTCATCAGATCTTAAATTCATGAGATGTTAAATTCATTAGATATTAAATTATCAGATCACAACAGATGGGGTCAAAATACCAGAGACACTGGGCCAATTAGTCGATTTCTGTATTGGAAACGTCTGTGCTATACTGACGCCGCTTTTAAATAGAGAAAGTGGGAAATAATTCAGAATACCTTTACTTGTCTTAGCCAAGACTTAGGGGCCTAAGTCTCACCTTCCAATTATTTTCAATTTTCTCTTTTTTGCAACACAGGCCATGATCCAGCAGAGCACTTCAGAACATGCTTTATTTTTTCTGAATAATCGTTGTGAAATTGTACCTTGGGACATGTGAGTGCCCTTTTGAATCAAGACCGAYGTATTTTACTCCCAAACATATGCACAGTTTCCAGCATCAGAAGTTGTTGAATTCAATTARTAAGGAGGATTTTCACCTTTCAAAGTGTTTTGTGACATTTCACGCAAAGTCCTGCGTGACAGTGACAGTGACTTGACCACGATATTTTTAATAGTTCATAGTGAATCTCCCGAGGGACAGATTTGGGCAGGGACAGACCAGAAACCCCCAGRTCTCCTCCAGGGAGGTTCAACACACAAAACTGCCTCCTCCCCYTCCATGGAGCTTGGAGAGGTCAACTCCAAGACACATTTCTCAGCTCTCTATCTTTGGCAGTGACCAACTGATGACAGAAAAATAAATAGATCTGATGTCCCTCTGGTGAAGAAAGTCTCTTCTTGGTGGCACAGGACACATCCCAAATACAGTATCATGCTTTCCCTGTCCCAGCTGAGGGCATGGATACACTTGGAGCAGGAAATGCCACTGATGGTGCTGTTAGTGGGGGCTGCTGAGCTCATCAGAGCATGAACACAYCTCTGTCCTCACACAGCCCAACACTGGGGTGTTCTGAGACCCACAGCTCTCGGGTGGCAGCAACAAGTGATCTGATAATCTGCCCTGTGATCCTGACTGCCCCAAAATGAACCATATGCTCCCCATGGCATCGAGTGCCAGAGGGTGGCACAAACAAGGTGTCACAGGGAGGAAGGTCAAGGTGAGTGGTGAGATCATCAAATCAAAGAGCAGGACAAGCATAAGCAGACATACATATATAATATGTACAGTGGCCATGGGTGCATTTTCACCATGAAGTAAAACATCACRTTTACACTGCAGAAAATGATCAGACTCAAGAATTATTTAGTGCCAGGTGTCTCTAACTTGCCAGCAAAAAGAGCAGGAAATGTCCAAATGTGGGCTGACTGAAGTGGTGCAGCTGTCAGCTGGGGTATTCTTTCTTTCTCAATTTCAGACATGAAATGCAGGAGCATTCTTTTATTTTCACTACATGCTGTGGACAGAGAATGATCTCAGTAGTGTTTGGTTTGGTTTGTATCTTTTCTCTTACTCTCTCCAGCTTTTCCAATAGATTCACTAGTAYCAAAACATGGAGATAAGGTATACCATGAATTCAGTCAGCAGAAATTGCCAAGCTTCTCTGTAGGAATAATCCGGGCTTTCAGAGCAGACTAAGATAAGGCAGTGGAAAGCTCTGAACCCACCCAAATGCTCTCCACATGGTCTGCAGTCGTGGCCTATGGTTTTTCACAAGTCTGGGGAGTACTGCTAAGATATCTCCAAGAAGTGCCTAAGAAAGTTACCATTAAGCTGAAATTCACCACTGAGGAGGCTGAACCTCTCTAAGAGAACTACTGGGGGGTGCACTGGAGGTTTTGGAGGAAGACATTGTTAGAGCTGTTGAAAACCATTGCTCTGGTTACAAAATCAGACTGCCAGTGACTCTGTGCAGCAACTGGATTCAAAATACTCACTGCCAAAATTCAATGTGGTGATGTGAGCACAGGAACTTCCCTGGGAGGCTGCATATYGGTAAAAGTCAGCTGGCCCAGATGCAGTATCAGAGGACTCCCCAGTAACCCAGCTGCAGGCACCTATAACACACTGCATTAGGCTGTATTAATTACTGGCTTACACTGGAGGCAAAGAAGGAACTTGGGAAAGACAGGGAGATGAAGATAATTATCATCAATAATAACATCATCAGCAGCAGCTGGTTTTTTGCCTTGCTCATGTTCCTGCTCCCTAAAATTAAGACGCTGGCCAGAACTGGGCTTTGGAAAGACTGAACTATTAGCAAGGTTGCCAAAAGAAAAGTGTGCTCCTGCCACTCCTGTAACAATGACTGGGCTGCTTGCAATCCAAATAATTGAAAAATAAAAGAAAAACAAGCTCAGAGAGCTGGATGTTGGTGCGGCCGACTCCTCTGGTGCTCTCGGGGTGGGGAGTGCAGAACATCTTCCCAGCAGTGTGTGAGGCTGGARAAGGGGCCACTCAGGACATGCACATCACAGGGGTTGTGTGGCAGCCTTGGTCACAGAACATGGCCCCTGGGAGGTGCTACAAGATYGTGGCTCCAGCAGCATCTGCACTCCTGGGGTCCTTCAGGCCGATGATGAAACTGTTGGTTCTCCTGGCCCCGTAAACCAGGGACACCACTGGGACTTTATTCACCTGATGGCCCCTGGCCACAAGAGATGCAATATCTTCTTCAGGAAACTCACCTGCAGGGATTGGAAAAGAGGAGTTGGTAACTGAAGGCAGTGTTGCCTTTGATGCACAGCTCTGTCTAACCCTGCTGGGGTCAGGGTGGGGGAATCTGAGCAAGCCGAAGGCCAGGAACCACTGTTCTCTGCTGTGGGTACCAGAGGATCCACAAGACCATTTAAAGATGTGGAAGATCCTCCCTTTTGGAAGGTGAAAATACGTGGTTGACACCAGTTGTAGTTATTACTCTTAGAAAACAAGAGGTAGTACCCACTCTTAGTTACTAATAAGAGTATTAACAATTGTTAATCAAAACAAGATGCAAGACAGCTCAAAAAAAGACAGTAAAACATGCTGCCAAATGATAAACTTTGTGCTAAGTGTCCCAGCTTCCCCTGGTTCTACTTCTTAATCTTCCAAGCATCTACCTCAGGTTGCTCCTCTCCTGCTCTTATTTGATCCATTTGATGGTTTGTAATTTCTGTGTGAGTAGAAGTGCCTGAGGCCCCTGAAGCTGGGGGTCCAGCAGGACAAATGGAGCAGGGACACAGAAAACCCACTGGTATTTAAGCTTTATGTGTTGTATCTTAACATGTATCTTGTTGATGCCAAATGTCTAAACTCACAAATTAGGACCTTGYGAAGTTTTAGATTTAATTCCAATTCCAAGTCCACAGTGCACACTGCAGTACAGACCCTTTTTTAGATTTTCCTCTGAAATGGGAAAGCCCAGAAACTTTGGCTATTTGGTGTGGAAGAAAAGCCAAATTTCACTTATGGTTCACTCTGGTAGGATTTGGGGCTGTGTGAAAAATAYCAAATAGACCAAGCCTTGCAGTAAGAAGGACAAGAACTGACAGACTCCTGAGTGCCAGCACTGATGCTGTGTTTTCAGCACTGTCAAGCTATAAGCTTTGCCCTAACCCTTGCCTTCTTCCCAGCAGCTGGAATTAAGAGACATGGACTGGAAGGCGAAGGAACATAATTTATGGYAGTGGGTATACAGTGCAGGAAGCTTTGAGCACCTGTCTAGGTGAAGTAGAGGCTGCAATCTTGTTGATTTGGATATCCTCAGTGGSATCTGATCTCCAGAAGGATTTAAGGACAGGACAAGGCCACTACCAGCAGRTGAGCCGGGACAAAGGGAGGGCTGGAGAGAAGCACCTGAAAGAGCTCGGATTAAATGGTGCTGGAGGGGTCAGGGAGCATTTCCAGGACAAGAGGAAGAGGACATGGCTCAGCAGGGGCTACAGGCTTTGAAGAAGCTGAATTCTGATTTTTGTCTTCCCCAAAACCCTCTGCACTCATGGGGACCCTAGAACATGGTGAGTGGTACTTCCATTGCAGTGTGCTAGGAAAATCCTGCTCTATTCCTAAACTTGCTGGATTGTAGGCTGCACCCCACCCAATGTCCATACTCACTGTCAACCTGCAAGATGTTGGACTGAAGCTGTGGATGAAGTCGACCAAGTGACAAACTTTCACTCAGATTCTTGTTAAATGTTAAAACATTTACCAAAACCTGCAAGAGAATAAATTATCCTCAATAAAAAAAAAAAAAGTGATGAGAATAGGAGAAGCCAATTTCCYGAGCATCCGCCAAATTGGTGGCTCCAACATCTGCCCATGCAGCAGGCAAAATAGATTTTAAACTATTTACCAAACTGCATKAACTACTGCAGGGGTGTGCACACACTAAGAGGTCCCTGGAATGTGTGTTGTTGGTTGTAAAGCAGAACATTTTCAGGACTGCGTGGGCTTTTTGTCACATAGCTCCTGCCAAACCAGMAGGGTTCTGTGTCTGGAACATGAGGTAAGCTCTAAATAAGTGTTTGCTACAGCCTAAAGTTCAGCACGTGACTTCTCCAAACAAAGCACTAGGAAGCCGTTTTTGGCTTTGGTTTTGCTCTAAATAATGCTTTCCAAAAGGTAAGGAAACTGGGAGCCCTCCTTGTGCTTTTCTTTTGAGCAATCCAATACTGCTGTACATGCAATTGAGCTATTGGCAAGTGCTTCACCTCATTACAAATCATAAACTAAGAGGAACTGGCCAATTTATAGCCAGTGTTGAGCAGGAGGAATTTGGTGGGAATGCACCAAAAGGAGCTTTTCATACAGAAAAGTTCTAAAGGGCTGCCAATTTCCTGCAATTCTGTGAATAACAAAAAATGCTCCTTTTTTCCTTCATGATCCTCAAGACAAACTTTGAACAGGTATTAGAACGACAAAAACCATTATAAGTTTTGCCAAAATGCTTCTCCTTTACAACTATCAGAGGTACCACCATGTAAGGTGCAAGGAAAGCAAACTGGTAACTCTTGAAGATTTGAAAAGACCAAACTGTGGGGCTGGTGACWTCACAGGTGGATTGATAACCTGTGGCCACCAGTTTTGACCCAGCATGGGACAATTAGGAAGGGAAAGTAGGGGACCCTGCTCAGGCTTGAGCTGAGCAGCTGCTCTGGGAGGACACAGCACTGACCTGGACGATGCTGCTCAGGGCTCTGTCCCCATTGTTGGCTCCCAGGCACAGGTAAGTACCACACATGCCCTCGGAYGGCCTCACGATGGTGGGCAGCAGGAAGGACCGCGGCCGCTTCCCAGGCTGGAGCAGGTTCTGCTGCAGTTGAAGAAAAGACACACCAAAGAAAGGTCAACAAGAGCTCTTTTACAGAAGGAACACGGAGCCAGTCTCCTGCTTCCAAAGTATCACCGCAGCAAGTGGGCTGGTTCACAGTGCGCAACGCGGCACTGGAAGCCACCAATGCAGGTCTGTATTTGTTTCTTTCCAAGACCTGAAGACACTTTTTTCTGCTACCTGATACTTTTTAACCTGCAGAGCAGGAATTCCTAAAGGGAGTTCACAATTCAAGACAACACTGTAACTAAAGTGTATCTGTGCAGGGAAAGTAGGTAACAATGTGCTTGATAAATGTGCATTGCAATGATAATTGATGGACTGGAGCCCTCTGCTTCCGCACTTTCAGTGGCGCACATAATGAAAAACAGCAGCTTTCTACAGGCTATTGTCCCTCAGTTATTAATAGGGCATTACATATCTCCCCTGCTGTGGAGATGAGAATAAAATTGGAAATAGATGATAAATAAAGAATTTATTCATTACCGGCCTGGGAATGGAATGGTTCATTGTTGTATTTTGCCAGGAGAAGTCCAACATCTGGCTGTTCAGGAGGATTCCAGAGGGTGTTATTATTCCACTGCCAAAGGGACAATTCAAAGAACTGAAAAGAAACACAAAAAAATCTCGTCAAAATCATCCTAGAGATTTTTGTGCACCCTGAGGCTTTTAAGGTTCCAGATTTCTGTCCCAGCTTGGCGTGACGGAGACTCTTTGGTGATTCTTTAGGGCTGGTGAGATTGAGGAGTGAATTTCCATGCACTTAGGAGCAGGAACCACGTGGCCCACAGCAGCTCTGTCCCTCCCTGTCTTTAAGGACTCCCTTTGCTGYAAGGGATCTGCCTCCATGCCCACACCAGTCCTCGATTTGGCCATTCCCTCTCCTCCAAGGAGCAGATTCAGGCCACTCCAGCTATGTTTCACTGTGAGAGGGCTCCAGGACCGCCCAGAGCAGAGCAGCCCCAGCCCCCACATCTGCACCCATCTGCTCCCCCCACCCAGTGGGACAGACTGGGACAGAGCAGCCTGGCTGCTCCAGGTCTGCTCCCATCCTGTCCTGCTGAACCCACTTCCTTGTCCCTGCTCCCACCCCAAGCTCACTGGGGAGGGAAGAGACCAATCCTTTACCTCACCACGGTGACAATGAAGTCATCAGGGCCCATGACAAGGACCTGGCTGGCGGTGGCCCTGCTCTCCAGGGGAACATGAGGCACGTGGAGATCGGACGGGAACAACTGGGAGTCATTGATCAGCTGGCGCAGGGAATTGGCTTCTGATTTACTTCAGCAGGGAGAGAGGGAAAGAGGAGAGCAGCCATGAGGCTGAGGAGATGGACATGCCCTGGTGTCTATACACAGCTTCAGGGAGGTGCTCCCAAGGGGCTGCTCGAGGACAGTGAGCTCCTTTGGCTGACACCAAGGAAGAAAAGGGTGGCAAGGTAGCCCACTTTGCACAGAGAGGCAATGCCACAGACTTCCAAAGGCTCTGCCCACCTGTTTGCCCTCACCAGGAGTAAACCCACCCCCAGTGGCCAAGGTGACAACCCCCGCTGAATGCCAGTCCTCAGCAGGACAAGTCAGGCCCAGCCACCAACCAAGGCTAAGCCTGGCTCTGAGGTGAGAGGCTGGGCTGAAAACTAGGCCTGGCCTCTCCTGCACACCCAGCTGCTCTGCAAGGCCCCAAGCCACACGGTGGGGCTGGGAGAGGCACAGATAGCAYGTGTGGCCATGTCTGTCTGTCTGACCCGCTCACAGGGAATGTGTAGAGGTGTCACAAAGTGAGAGGAACCCTCAAGCCCAAGCTGGCTCCAGGAAACCTTGGAGTGAGGACATCCTGTGACCCATCCCCAGAGCCCTGGTATCAGTTGTGATMCTTGCGCAAAAGTGAGCCCTTGGAGGACACTCAAGGTATGAGYTCTTCAAGGGAGAAAGAGCTCAGGGCAGAGCAAGCCCAGGAGTGATATCCGCCCCACACATCCTGCAGCTGTCACCGTGCCTGTCCTCCTCAGACATACCTCACCATGCCTTCTGCTGTGTGAGTGACAGACACGTCACCTGATGGGTCGCCCAGGTTGCTCGCCAGACTCAAGGCTATTTCTAATGTCTAAAGAAAGAAAGGAGGTGGAGAGGAAGAGAAGAGGAGAGAAGGAGGAGAAGGAGAGGAAAGGAGAGGAAAGSAGAGGGAAGGGAGGGGAAAGGAAAAACATTTATGTGGCCCTGGAAATAAAACTTCTGATACTCCAAAAAGGAAGAGGAATCTGGTGTCCTRGTGTGTTGGCTAAAGCTTAGGAAGAAAAATGACCAAAGGTCTGKGCTCTGGGAATATCTCAGTGCAAAGGGCTGTTGCACATGGGTATGGGAACCAAAGAACCTCAGTCTGGCATGGCAACTGTGCTGGGGGAGTCAAGTGAATCCAGMAGCATTTGCACARTCACAGAATCACAGAATGGTTGGAGTTGGAAAGGTCCTTAAAGCTCATCTCATTCCASCCCCKGCCACRGGCAGGGACACCTTCCCATGTTGCTCTAACCTGACCTTGGACATTACAGGGATGGGGCAGCCACAGCTTCTCTGGGCACCCTCTACCAGCAGCTCCCCATTCTCACAAGAAAGAATTTCTTCCCTATATCATATCCAATCCTTCCCTCTGAGAGTGGGAAGCCACAAATGCAACATGCCTTAGGAGGCATGGTAGGTTCTGATGCCTAGTTCAGTGGTTCAGCTTCATTGTCAGCTGGCAGACAGGGTCTCCAGGATGCCACTTACTTTCTGTTTCCATTCCTGAGTGGTCACCACAACWGAAATCCCAATGGGACACTGGGTCCCGGGGTCGCTGTTGCCTCTGGATCCCAGCTCTGCTGGCCCAGTGCCAGTGCTGAGCAGAAATGAGCTGTTCTGCTCCCCAGCTGCTGCCCAGCTCCAGTTGTAAACCACCCAAAGGGTTTGAACAGAAAGCATCAGTCCCAGCAGATGTCAGGGAATGATGRTGTAAAAGGAGGAAAGAATCTCCTTTCTCAAATATGCAGAATCCTGCCTAAGCCAATCCATCGAAAATGGAAGATTCAATTTCAAAGGACACAGTTTATCCAGCCTTGGGGTTACAGCATAGCCAGGGCACAGCCACAAGGAGAGASAGCAGCTCCTCAGCCAAGCCAGCCTATGGTGAGCAGAAACGCACTCATCTTTCAGGTTSTGCCATGGTCATTCAGGATTCAGAACAGATCATTCCCCTGCAGGCAGCCAGCAAGATGTGACTGCTGGTCCGGAATGTGTTACACAGCAACAGTGTCTCCTTGGTTATTGGTGGTGTAGAGTGCAGAACCCGAGCAACTGCTGAAGAYGGCAGCATTCCCATGGAGCAGGATCCTGACCACCACACTATGTGGGGGGGCCAGGGAAGAGCTCCACGAAAACACACAGGGCACATCCACCCCAGAGGGTAAGGACATCTTGGTCCTGGTTGTCGCAGGGCTGGATGTGGCCTAGCACTGATCCTCAGCCACATGTTCAGCTGTGTGACCCAGGCAGTCAGGGTTACACATCTCCTGCACTGACTGCCTTGGAGCTGGAGATTGCTGCTCCAGGATGACCAACAGGTGAAACTCTCAGCAAAGCAAATAGATTCACCCAAAACTTCCTGAAGAGAGCTCAAAAATAACTCAGCTGARTCAACCTCCTGTACTTCTGTGTGGTGTGTAACACCTCCTGTTGCTGCATTTTTGCTGAGACAATAACGTGAAGCACCCATTGTCCTGTCTGCTACAAGGATGTGGTTAAATCCTTCATTAAAATTCTCAGCTCACAAAGCTCAGCTGTGCATCTGTAAATTCCCAATTCACAAATGCCAGCTGTGGATCTGTGGAGCATCTTWGAGCATAACTCTACTTACAGAGCAGGAGACAGAGCAGTTGCTCAACCTCCTGGGAAGCTGCAATGTTTTGGTAGGACAGTCTTAAATACTGGAAAAATTCTGGACCACAGAGATCATGAGGTGCGAAAAAAACATAAATATTTCTTTTTAAATATGAAGTATTGAATCCGTTTTCCTTGTCATCACCAAGGAGAGGCTTTTGCTTGCAGCACATCTTACAGTGCCCTCAGGTGCTTTGGAAAGGCCAGGGCCACTGGAGCTAAGAGGTGGTGAAATTATATGGGACCCCCTCAGGTGCTGTGGGGTCATTCTGCAGAGATGATAATGTATAAGAAATGGGCAAAAGCCATAGTTTGCTCTGAAAAAACTCTTCTAAGCATGAAAGATCCTCCTGCTCAGCCCCTGAAACAACAACAGTGCTCAGTTTTACACTTTAGCAGTCTTTTTGCTCATATTCCTCTGGGAATAACCTACGAACATTTTTGTACAACCACAAAATCAATCATTCTCTAACAGAACAAGCAATTCAGCCAAATGTTGAACCTCTTCTTACCTCAGCCATCCAGTGCAAGATATTCCCTCTGGATCCTTGACTAGTGATATTAAAGCCCTCGAGGATGTTCAGTGCTGTGATCAGGGCAGGACCTGCATGTGGRGGTGGGGGGGTGAAAACGAGGTGACCTGTGGAGGGAAAAGGAGAGTAATGAAGCTGCCTTTGTCAGATCCTATCCAGTAAGAACACTTGAACATGAGCCAGTGTCCTTCCAGAAACCCTCCCAGATTCGAGGGGAAATAATACAAAGCAACATGATTTGAGAAGGATTTCTCAGGACATCCCTGTTGTATCCTTCWGTTTCTTCAGGAAGGATGAAGGAAACCCAAACAGGGCTTTATACATCTGAAATTCAGTTCTTATTGGTTGCCTGTTTTTTTCCAGACTGCAGTGTGGAAGAATGGAGACAATCACAGAAAACCAGAATGATTTGGGTTGGAAGGGRCCTTAGCGGTCATCCAGTCCCACCACCCTGTCATGGGCAGGGACACCTTCCACTATCCAGACTGACCCAGCCTGTCCTTGGACACTGTCCAGCCTGGCCTTGGACACTTCCAGGGATCCAGAGGCAGCCACACTTTCTCTGGGCACCCTGTGTCAGGGCTTCAGCACCCTTAAAGGGWGAAATTGCTTCCTAACATCTGATCTAAATCTCTTCTYTTTTAGTTTAAAATCATCCCCYTTGTCCTATCACTACCTGCCCATGTTAAAAGTCACTTTCCCTTGTTTTTATAAACCCTGTTTACATTCTGGAAGGCCATCTAAAAATGGGTTTTCAACCCATTTTTGATGATGGGGAGATGGGACCAAGAAACCACAAAGATGGCTCCTGTGAGGAAGTTCTAGAAGCTTTCTCCTTCTTCTCCAGCAAAAGGAGCCCTGCCTCCTGTATGTAGAGCCAATCCATCATGGCTCTGAGGTTGATGGACAGGCTGCTCATCAGGCCTGGGCCAATTGCACAGGTTGGTTACACCTCTGTGATGACGTATTGTCTTGCACTTAGGAATTCAAAACAAGATGGGGGCGGCCGCCATGCAGTTTTTAGGTTGTTAGTATTTAGTTTTAGTATCATGCACTGGGGAAAAGCAGAGCAGGAGGGGGAGGAGATGTAAGAAAAAAATGGAGACCCAAGATCACAGTAAGGAGAAGACAGGTACTGTTGTGCTGTGCTGTGGTGCTTGAACATGGAGAAAACAAGCTGTTCTTGAAAGGACTATTTCTACAATGAGAGACCTGTATAGAAAAGGAGAGCGACCTTGCTCTGAGGAAAAAACCTGGCCTTTGAGATTGGACTGAACTGATCAGGAGCTAAAAGGGAGAAGAGGCTTGGCCCCCGCCATGACATTTGAAGYGAGTTGATGCTAAGAAGAAATCATGTTCTGCGGGGAGGAAGAGGTGCCCCCCAYTCCACGTCTGAAGCAAGTGGATGCTTAGAAGAAACTGTGTTTTGCCAGGAGATTTGTGATAGTGGCCTTACGTCGCCGAAACAACACACTTTGGCCTTGAAGAACTTTCTTTCCTTTCTCCCACGAGGTAAAGAAAAGAATCCTTCGCCATCAGCAGTTATACACTGACTGTTTCTTGGGAAAAGACTTTCCACAGCTTGGAGCTGTAAGAATGCTTCTCCTATGATGCTGGATAACAACCGTAATGAGTAGTTTGATCTATGTTAGACTTTCATCCCTGCTCCCTGTGTGTGCAGGAAGGCATGGGGGSGTGGAGAGKGACGACCTGGGAAAGAGATTGGTCCCGGAAAGAATAACAGGTGTCTTAAAATGTCCGTTTTTATTTTTCTTCTCCTTGTAAATTTTTCCCTATCTTTGTTCCCCTCCCCAGTGCGATAGTATTCTTAGTAGCTTTTAGTAATAAATCTATTTTGCAACTTAAATTATTCACCCTGTCTGACCATTCTCTGAAGCATATATGTATCTTTCTCTCAATGATGTTATGTTATCTGAAAGCCATAAATTTTAGTGTTACTTGGGCTTTTGTTCTCCCTTCTTCCTCTCCGGTGGGGGAAGGGAGGGAACGTTGTGGGTGCAGTGCTTTTGGCTTTTGGCCCACTTCAAACCACGACATTTCTGGTGCCGTGACTCGGATTGGGAAAAAACAGGTTTAAACCCACGACATAGCTATAAGGAGGATAAATACAGGGACTGCTATAAAAGAATGACATTTTAGAAACTTCTTGAATAAAGTCAGCTTTTGTCCCTTCTGGAACTGTCTTCAGCCATAGGTGCTGGCTTGTGGTTCCAYTGAGATGTGAACATGTTTACACTTTAGCACTATCAAGGGAAAAATMATCTCAAAATGCTGAAAACCTCCTGAACCAGTCATGACCCATCAATGTCAGCAGGGAATAGCAGGAAACTCCCTGGAATGCCTTTCTGTGGGCACCTCAGCACAGCTTTGACTTCAGTTCTCATACAATACCAGTGCCACCCCCTGCTAGGTGAACCAAACCTTCCCCTGGAGTTGCATGGCAGTAGGTCAGGGTGTACCTCGATAGATTGTATGCACGGGATCCTCCACAGTGACACTGTAATTTCTGAAATCTTCCTCCACCAAGACTCCTCCGTAGCTGTGGACCTGATGGGAGCAAACCAGAGCACATTGAGCAGATGGGGCCAAGGCTCTCAGTGCTCCTCCTGCTGCCCAGGGGGACACACCCCTCACTGTACACGATACTTCATTGAGGTTCTTGAGCCCAGAGCCAGCTCCCTTACAATACCCTGGAAATCTATGCTTTCACAGCCCTGGTGACCTGGCTCACTGTTCAGCATTGCAGGAAGGCTATGCACTCACCTCCAAAAGCTCACCCACCCCAGGGTGCTCCCGGGACATTCTGTCTGCCTAGGAAGATGGGGACTGGGCCTGCACTGCTTCCCTGCCCTGGCTGGCAAGCAGGAGTGTGTTAGGGGGTATTGAATACTGTCGGGATTATGGATGCAGGAGATAAGGAGCCTGGGTRTAGCAGATGGCCATCACTAGAAATCTCAACAAAAAAATTCCCACCCTCTTTGTAATGATTTCAGCTGACAGTGGCTCTGCTGTAGCCTTGGTTTTCCTGTAAGACTCCTGTCAGAGTTACAGTTCACCAGGTTTGGTGGTTTTCATCAACAAAGGAAAGGTGGGTGATAGACCTGCTCCAGGTCTTCTGTGCCTGAGTCATGATGGAGATGAGGGAGGAGGGTGCTGGGAACTGCCCAGGCTCCCTAGGGAATGGCCACGGCCCCAAGACTGCCAAAGCTCCAGGAGTGCTTGGACAGCGATCTCAGGGAGAAGGGGGCACTGTGGGGGTGTCTGCGTGCTCTGGTCTCTAACCCAGGCAGCTTCCTTGCAGGAAGATTCCTTCTCTGGCAGAACTGGATGAATCACTGGAGCAGGACAGCTAATGCAGGGCACGATGTGGGGCCACATGTCTGACAACCCCAAATTTGCTAAAGGTGTCTGTCCCTTGGGATCTCCATTTCCTTTCCAGAGAAAAGGCTGGCTCAACCCAAGGGCTCTGCTGAGACAGGACCTGGCTCCCCAGAGCCTGGGCACTGGGGAATGGGGCAGCAGGAGCAGAGAAAGGGGAGAAGCCCCAGTCAGCCACACACTGCAGACAACATCTCACATTCCCCAGAAAGCACTTCTTTGAACCTGAGCCTGGAAGCAAAGAGTGGGTGTTTTAGAGCTGTTCTTGATTTCACCACATGGATGCCCTTACTGTACTGGAACAATGAACACTGTATGACGCCAGCACTTTGYTTTGCAGCCAAAGCTGGAATGATGCACTGGATCCCAGAGCTTGTCTGGGTCTTTGGTGTGGTACCCTGGGCCTTGCTTCTCTGCAGAGAATTTGTGCTTCCCTGTGGCAGCCCCCAGGTCAGGGGAAGAGGGTGACAAAGCTGTGGAGATGCTCACAAGCATCAAAGGGTTTCGCTGTGGAGATGCTCACAAGCTTGGGACTTCTCCTGCTCCTCATCCTTCACATTTGCTATGGTCCAGGTGAATAGAACACAGAGACCACAAATGTCTGAGGTTTGAGTGGAATGAACACATTCCAGATTCCYGATGGGATATTGAAGGAGCATCACTTGAACCATGGTGGCTGAAAAAAACAGTAGCCCAAACAACCCTGACTGCAGCCACACAGGTATAGAAGTTGTTACAATTTGTTGTTTTTTTAAACCAGAATTACTTTGTCTGTCATGGGTATTTTTTCCAGAGCACCTCTAACAGGAGTTAAACTAGGGCAACCCCAAGTGGGACCAAGCATGTCTAATCCTCTGCTCACAAGACTCACAGATTTATTTTTAAACCRTTTTCCTGGAGTCTGTATCCTACAGTCCCATTAACGACAACAACTTGTTTCTCAACAGCCTCTCTTTCTGGGGGAAAAGGTTTTGTCACTGAAACCAAGAGAGCCCAGAGCAGGGCTTCAAACTGATTTTTTTTTCTTTTCCATAGAGGAAATGGAGGTTTCACTTCTGTGAAAAGGCTGTGGGAATGGCCTGTGTGTCATTTACACCACTGCAGGGACAGGAAAGAAAAAGGAAGCATCTGTCCCCATTATTGTGCTGTCACGATCTCCCATTTGTCACCTTGAGCACGTGGCAGCCCYAGCCTGGCAGGTGACAGGGACAGCCCTGGCTCACCTCGGAGATCATCTCCTGGGTCAAGTTTCCGCTGTAGAAGGCTGACACCCCTTCTGCCCCCAGCAGCTGCAGCACAGCTGCGAGGTCCAGGCGCCGGATGAACATCCCAGGCAGCAGGGGCTGCCCATCTGGCAGGAAGATCTCCCGGAACCGGTCCGAGTAGTTCAGGTCCTTCAGTTCACCCAGGGCTTTGGCTGCACATGAGAAGGGGAAGGACACKCAGAAAAAGCAGGGGTCAGGAAGGCACAAAGGACCTGGAGTCACCATGCACCTGATGGGAATGTTGGAGGCCTGCTGCTGCCTCTGAGCCTATTGCAAAAYGAGAGGGAAGCTGGATCATGGATCCTTTGGAACTGGGAAAGAAACCCAGAGAAACTCCAACACCCTTCCCTACCTGGCCCTGGGCACTGCCCAGTGAGGGTGCTCTGCCCTGGCTCTGCCCAGCCAGGGCAAAGGGCTCCAGTTTGGCTGCTGCCATGCTGTTCCCTGGCAGACTGTGGCTCACACAGTGCTCAGCTCCCAACACCATCCATCTCCATGGATTTCCCATGACTAACCACATACATCTCCAGCTCCCTTGCCCCACAGTGGGCTGYTGTGTGCTGGGCTGCCCATCAGGTACTCACCCAGGTCATGTGTGACATTAAAGCCATTCTGGGCRACGCCAGCTGTGAGGCCCAGCAGCTCAGACCACGGGAGCCTGCCAAAGGAGAGAGGACAAGGAGAAACAGCCTTGGAGGAGTTCAGTGGGTCGGGGTGATGGGGAGTAAACACAGGGCTCAGCTCTGCAGTCAGGGGCTCCTGGAAGACTGGGCTGTGGGGCCAGCAGTGGCCAAAAGGAGCACTGMGCTTTCAGTGCTTGTGTTTCTCCTTAACAGGATCATCTGACTGCTCCAGGATGTGCCCCTGAGAGGAATGGCAGTGCAGGGATGGGCATCTCAGGAGCAAAATCTCAAGCCAGGCTCTGGTCCAGAACAAAACAATCAGRTTCCTCCCTCCCTATCCCAACAGGGCACCAAGGGCAGGCACACATCCTAGGATCCAGCTGAAGAGAGAAAGAAGATGCCATGGCATGACATGCCAGGCAATGTGCTGCATCTTGAGGAGAACATTTATTATATACCTTCTTAGCCAAAATTTCACTTTGCAGAAAACATGACAAAGGTAAACTCTTTCTTTTGTAGGAGAAATACCCCAAAATAAACATCTTTCAACGCGAGCCTCCAAATACCCCTTAGCTAATGATTTTGACTGGTGGCTGAGAAGATGGTCTGATGGCAAGGGCTCATGTGCTCCCAGCTTCCCTGCAGGGACTCCAGGGCACAGCCTGTGCCAGCCTCATGTCTTACCTGCCGTGTAACTGGTGTGCCTGGTGCATTCCTTGGATCATGCCTGGCACCCCCACAAGCAGACCTGGCTGTAAAATAGGAAGCACGTAAAGGAAGAGTGGTCTCCTTTCCATGAGGACATGGGACATAGCCCCTATTTGCAACCCAAGGAGGTGCAAGTCATGTTCACTTTGGAATTATCTGCATAGGAGAGGGGAAGAGGTCTGTAGCAACACACTTTACTGTGGACTAAAAGGTTTTGGAAGGAGAGAGGCAAATTCAATCTTGTTCTCAACCCAGTTTGGTCAGGAGAAATGACTCAGCAGAATGACCTGGGATTACGTTGAGCTCTTGCTCTCCCAGCACCCTGCTGCCACAGAGTCATRCCTCTTAATTCCCCAAAGCTTTGCAGGCATTTTGGGGCTGATAAAGAAGGATTTTCCCGAGATTCCCCATGTCTGTAGGGGCCAGGATCTTCCAYGATGAGAGAGACCTCCTGCTGCTGGGCATCTGCCCCTCAGGCTAAAAGTGGGAGGGAGGAGAGCTGGAGACAGCAGCCCTGRAGGGAACGGCTGGGACAGTGTTCTCACCTTGGTGTCCTGCTGCAGGTCCCTGTCCAGCGGGATGCCCAGGGGAGCCACCTCACGGAAGTCGATCACCCAGCTCCTGTTCTTGCGGATGTCATGGACCAGCATCACCCCGCCCCTGCGGCAACACTGGTCAGGGCACAGCACTGGCTGCTCCTGAAGCAGCCACTGCCGTACAGCTTGGGTGGCACCGCAGCCAGGGCAGGTCGAGTGTGACAAGGGTCACTGTGGCAGGTCACCAGCCCCAGCAGAGCCCTGGGATGGCCAGAGGTSCAGGGAACACTGCTGTCCTTCCCTAGGGCACATACCAGGACAGTCAAGGCAGGGCCAGTGCGGGACATTGGCAGGCCTGTGCTGAGCCTGGTGAGGCTGGAGCAGTCCCTGCCTGCCTGGTCACTGGCTTGTTCCACCACCAGGTTGGGACCATCTGGGATTTTCTTTCTATACTGAGCAGTTTTGCAACAAAAGAGGGTTTTTTCTTACAGCAGCAATGGGTGGTGCAGCTGGAGCACAGATCAAGTGACTGCAGTTTATGCAACGCTTCTGAGCCCTCCTGCAGAGTCAGGAGCACCAGGCTCACCTGGATGCCCCCTGGGGGATGAAGGCTGRGCGAAGGCCACCCCTCACTGCCATCATTCCCTGGCAGCTGCCCAGAACTGGGCTCAGACTTCAGCCTTAGGAGCAGAGCTTGTGGAAGGCAGGACTCGGGCTTTGGAAGTACTGGGACTGAACCTGGGGTGCTGCCAGCTCCTGGCACACTCACAGTGGGGCTCACCAGCTCTCTTGAGCATGGGGATRTTCCCGGAAGCCACTCTGGCAGCCACAGATCTCCCTGCCTGGGGGTCTTTGTCTTTTGCTGACAACACAGCGCACAGGAAGGGTCCCTGTCCCTGAACAGATGTCGACACATCCACTGCCTGATGTCAGAGCCTTGGCACGACATCCGGGGCCTGGCACGGCCAAGAAGGCATTTCTCAGCTGGAGAGGGAATTTTTACAAGGGTACATAGTGACAGGACAAGGGGGAATGGCTTTAAATTGCCAGAGGGCAGGTCTACATTTGCTATTTGGCAGAAATCCTCCGTCTGAGGCAGAGGTGGTGGGGGCACTAGGCACTGGCACAGGCTGCCCCATCCCTGGAAGTGTGCACGGCCAGATTGGATGGGGCTTGGACCAATCTGGTCTAATAGAAAGTGTCCCTGCCCATRGCAGGGAGTGGAACAAGGTGTGCCTTGAGGTTCCTTCAACCCAAAGCAGATTGGAATTCTGTGAAACCACTTGCCTGAGGACACACAGAGACAGACAGGGGGTGAGTCCACACTTACCCTCCCAGCCCCGAGGTGTGGGGGTTGACGATGCCTGCGCAGAGGGCTGAAGCGATGGCTGCGTCCACTGAGGAGCCATGCCTGGCCAGCACTTCGGTGCCCAGTGCAGTGCAGCGCTCAGCATCCGTCACCACAGCGCCACGGTGGAACAGCTGCCAGACAGGAGASAGTGGTGCTGGTGCTGCCCAGATCTGCGCCCACCAATGCAGCACCCGCAGCCTGGGGCCAGTGCGGAGGCTGTGGCTGACCCAACAAATGCTGGTGGGAGCCTGGCATGTCCCTGCTCCAGGACAGTGGTCGGTAACCACGGCCATCGGCTCAGACAGCTTTCCATAGTGTATGTGCCAAGCTGAGGAGGCCACATCTCCTTCTACCCCTCACAGCCCTAGAGGTGTCCCTATGCTGCAGCAAGGTGGCCACTGGGAATGGGGGTACATCTGCAAAGAATGCAGCACCCTCCCAGGACCACAGTTTGATTTCATCCGTGTGCCAAGGGTGTACTAAAGCAGTCACAGGATGTTTTAAAGAGTTGATTTCATCCCTATGGCACAAATTGCAGCATCTCAGCATGAGCCAGGCTGGCCTGAGAACAGGTTAAGACARAAGGGCCACAGCAGCATATGGAGAAGGTGGTGGTGACTCCTGCTGACCACGACGCTGGCAGAGGTTCTGTAGGAGAATCCAACTCCATGGCCACGCTGCCTTGGCTCTACAATCTAGCACTGGGCTGTGGGACAGATTAGGAGGAAGTTCACCTCTGTTTTTAGCTATTTCCCTGCTTGGTCCTGGATGAATCTTCCAGAGGTGAATCTGGGCATGTATGCCCATAATCCACAAAACTCTCTCCAAATGGATAAGATGCCTACTGTTTAAATAAGAATTTTCTGAAAGCACTCYCATCTGGCTCAAACCACAGCTGGAGCCACAGCAGTGGGGCTGCCTGCTCCTCCCCAGCAGCACGCCCAAGTCTGCCTGSCACAGCCCTGCACACGCTGGCCATGGGGCAAGCTCCAGGAGTCAATCTTGGCTGTCCAAGCACAAGCCCCAGGCACAGGAGAAAGCTTTAATGTCAATTTGGGGAGGAACCAGAGTGAGACTGAGCACCCAGGGCCCTTTTGACACCAGCCACAGCTCCCCAGTACTGTCCTTGCCCAACTGCTGACCACAGGAGAAGTCAGGGAGCTCTCCTATCTTTGGAGCCAAAGTSCAACCATAAAGTCACTGTTTTGCCTTACCTGAGGGTCCCCAAAATAGATCTGCATGATGAGGGCCACAGTGACGCCAGTGGCGAAAGTGAGGCAGGCGGTGATGATGACAGTCAGCCCATCCTGCCGGCAGCTGCAGTCTCCCAAGAAGGGGTCCTTGCTGGTCTCCTGGAGYGGGGATATGTCCTGGCTGCCCATCTCTGAGGAGGACGAGGGCAGGCGCTGCAGACGCGCAGACTTCAGGAAGGAGTCTGGGTCTTTGTGGACAGCAGGGAGGAAACAAGTGTGAATTATTGAGCAACTCACAGCTCTTATTGCAGTGTTTACACAGCACTASCATTACACCAAGCTCCTTTCAGCATGGCTATCACCTTCCCTATTGATCCCAGCTCCCAGAAGCCTTTCTGGCTCAGATACTGCTTTGGGTCATTTTACTGATCCCTTCCTTTAGCTCTAGTTATGCCAAACTGACTTCCCTGGAGATTAAGAGAGACAAAAAACCCCTGAATTTTACTCCATTTCAGTCCATTCAACAGTCTTCAGTGATAGGCCCACTCCTATCCCATTTGGAGGGGTTCTTAACACAGCAAACAGGTCTCTGAAATGCAGCGGGACTGAAGAAGAGGAAATTAGGATATAAAAAGAAATGCAGCAGCTTTACTTGGAGCTRTATTGAACTAAAGCACCTGAGCAAAACAGAGGTAAAGCAAAACATTTGGCCTGGGCACAGAGAATACCTCTAGGGAAGCTAGTGAGGGCAGAGAGGAGCAAACCTGCAAACCAGAGGCTTCGAACATCCACTCATTCTGCTGCAGGAAGGACTCTGCTTTAATTCCTTGCTTCCTCTGGCAGATGAAGCCCACTGTGAAATGTAGCCGCACACTGGACACACGGCTCCAACATGGCAGAGCAGCGGGGCAGGGTTTGCTGGGCCTCAGTAGGATGAAAAAGTCTCTTTTTTGTTCTGAAAGATGCCTCAAATCTCAGTGTCAACTGCTGCYCTTGTGCTGGCAATGACACCAGATGAGGATGCCCTGCCCATCCTGGGCACACAGAGCTGCTGCGGCAGCTGTGAGGATATGTCCATCYCTGCTGGGCTCCCAAGGGGACCAAGTAGCTCAGGGCATCATCCAGGGCTCTTGGAATAATTTTTTCAGGGGCTGCAGTGCCCTGTGCACCCATAGTGGGAAAAAGAGGAGCACCAAGTGGAAAAGACGAGAAGCTAGTCTCTCCATACAGGAGAGTTTCCTGTTTTCCAGTTTCCTGGGTTTGCAAAGGGAGAKGGCAGTGAGCAGGAAAGCCCACACCCCTCATCACTGCCTGCCTGTCCRTCTGCTCTGACAGGTGGTATTTTCCTGGGCACTGCCAGCCCAGTCCTTGCCATGGCATTAACCTGACCTGGCTGCAGCTCTCCTGAAGCTAGAGAGGGAGAGAGTTTTAATTTCAGTAATGCTGCATCCACAGTCAGGGAATCCCTTCAGGGTGAATTTAATCTCATTTGTGCCGCAGTGATTTAGGAGTGGGACTGGGAAGGCTTCAGTTTTCCCAGCCCGGGTCTCTGAGCACACATTGAGCCCTTCACTGTCTCATCTGGTCTGAGTGTGAGGACCGGCTGGTGGCCTTGGTGGGGGTCCCAGCTGGCGKGGCAGGGGCTGCCATTGGGATGTCACATACAAGCCCCTGGTACGCCTGAGTAAGGACCCAGCCTCACCTGTAGGCAAACAGCAAGGAGTRAGCTGGACCCCTCTGCCAAATCTCTCCAGGACACTGTCCCTCTGCTCTGCTCCTGCAGCTCTGGTGACAGGCCAGCCCAGCACCAGAGAGCATGAATACCCAGGAAGCAGCTGTGGAAGAAGGCAGACCACAGCCCTTCCACCCTGAAGAACTTCCATTCTCTGCCACGAACATCCCACTTCTAGTCTCTGTGACCATGGGTGCTGCACAGGGACAGCAGTGCCATGGTCTGGGGACAGGAGTGGCCRGAAGAGCTCTGCTGGAAGCACTGGAAGCCAGAAACAATCTGCACAGCCAGTGCACAGCTGCCCATCCCAACTACCCATGTCCCTGTTTCGAAAGGGAAGCCACCAAATCCCATTTGGCTCCCAAAGGGGCTGTGAAGGAGATGTGATTCCACAAGGGAGCCAATGCTTTGAAGAATCAGGGCCATCTCAGCTCTGGAGATGCTGCAGAGGGGACAGCAGAGACTGGAGCTGCTGGGGAGCTCTGCAGGTGCTCCTGCAACAAGTGTCAAGAGAGCAGCAGCTCCTCCAACTGCCCTGCCTGCAGGTACTGACACAGCCAAAACTGCACCAGTTCTGGTGTGACGAGAGGCCTCGTGCTTCCAGAAGAGCCGTTCCCACACTCATGCAGGCAGCAGCTTCACCCTGACAGCCAGGAGAGCACAGGGTGAGAACAGGCAATGGGAGTTTCACCTGTGGGCACGGTGGGACAGGGTGGGCAGAGGGCACAGAGGGTGCCTGGGGCAGTGCAAATGCAGGCCTGGGGCTGACAGGCGCCCGGAATGGGAAAGCAGCCCYAGAGGAGGGCAATGCTGCTTGAAGAAACACGACATGGGGGAGAAACATTTCTCTCAACTGTGGAGAAAGAAGCAATCAGTTAAAAATAGGCAGAGAATTTTCTTACGGATCAAATGATCACCTGACTTTATTCCAGGTAAGCACCGGAGGGATGGAGCATCCCACATAGAAGGATGTGCAAGGAGCACCCCAGGCTGGAGGGATGCTCAAGGAGCATCCAAGGAGGCCAGGAGCATCCAGGCTGCCCTGGGATGTTCTGTGMCGAACCCTGGGATCTCTGGCTGCCTTCCGTCCCTCATGGTGAACGCGGGCCCGGGGCACGGGGACAGCGGGAGCCCGGGGAGCCCCGCTCCGGGCTCGGGGCCGGGGGCCGGGGAGTGCCGGGGGCCGCGGGCGGGCTCTGCCGCCGCCCCTCACCCGTGTCCTGCTCGCCCAGGAACGCGTCCTCCTCCTTGCGGGCGCGGAGGCCGCTCTCGGCCGCGCCGCTCGGCTCCTCCTCGGGCAGCCGCGGGAAGCTGGTGATGCTCATGTAGTCCACGGGCGAGCCGGCGGCCAGGGCCCGCTGACGGCCCGGGCCCGCCTCCGCCGCCGCCGGCACCGCCATCCCCGGGCGACACCGAGCCGGTCACGCCGAGGCGAGCCGGGACACGCCGAGGCGAGCCGGGACACGCCGAGCCGAGCCGGTCACGCCGAGCCGAGGCTCACGGTCGGGCCAGGCCGGGCCCGCAGCTCCCGGTCAAACGGAGCCGCCCCGCGTCGGGCCGGGCAGAGCCGCCGGAAGGGGCCGGGCCGGGCAGAGGCGGCTCCTCCCCGCGGCCGTCGGGCGCTGAGGGCTGGGAGCTGCGGGTCGGTTCCCGCGAGTCCCGCACGGTAAATCGGGCTCGCCTCGAGTGCTGCCGGCGGCAGCCGGGACCGGGACCGGGACCGGGACCGGGACCGAGCGCAGCGCAGCTCGGGGCGGAGGGGAAGGGCCAAGCCGGGCTCCAGCTGGGGCTGCCCCACAGCTCGGGCTCCCCTTCGGCCCTTACCCACACAGGGGGGATCAGCCCGGCCCCAACCGCACCAGGCGGGTTCGYGTTCCGGGCCAAGTCTCCACGGAGCTGGGTCCGAGATTCCTCAGTCCTGCCTAGAAGACTGGAAGAGTTTTCCAAGGGACTCGCATGGGCGTTATGTCGTTGCCGCAGCAAGCCCATAGCAGGGGGGGTTAAATGTCCCCCCCTTCTCACAGAGCAAGGGGACACCAGCACCCAGTGGGACCACTAGCAGGAGATGCCGTGACATTGCCCCAGAGCCGCCGAATGTCTGCTCTCCCACAGCCTTCCGTCGTGGGCTTGCTTGTGCATGTGGCMCTCTGGGATGAGAGCTGGAGGTCACAGCCCCCTCCGCAGCACAGTGGCTTTGGGTGGTGTTTGCCGGTGCAGCTGGCCAGGCTCACCTGGCACTGGTGTCTCAACCTGCTCCTGGCTTCAGCAGCACAGGCACAGGTGTCGGGAGGGGCTGAGGCTGCTGGGCAGTACAGCAAGCCCACACAGAGCTGCAGGGAGCCCAAAGTGGGGCACGGGACCAGCCATGCCTGGGGCAGGCCTGAGCTGTGGTCACCAAGAGCTCCCAGCTGGCAAAGAGTTGTGGACATATGTGCAGCAGCAGGCTGGTTTACATGGATGTTTCTGAGATCAGACTGGCTGAAACATTTCATTTTTCTCCMTGCACTTCTTTTGGAGRTTGACMTAAAACCCAGCAGTAAAATAACTGKAAGATGGAAGAGGTTGTTTGTTCTCTGGTCCGAGTTTGTGAAAACTGCTTATCCCTGTAACAACACTGCCTCTTGACTTGGCACACACATTTGGCTGTTGGCTGCCAGATCTAAAAAAGCCATCTACTTCCCCAATGTGTCCTGGACATCTGTTGTTTTGGGAGGCAGAGCATGTGGAATGCTGGGCTCTTTGGCTCTGTGGAGGTCACCTGAGAGGTATGTGTCCTACTTTCTCATCCTCCAACAAGCCAGCTACTCCCCTGCATGAGCAGCTCCACTGGCTCAGTGCTYCTCAATGCAGAGACTTGTGAATCTTCCTTTGCTGTGGCACTGGCAGAGTTCTGGTTGTGACTCGGGCAGCCTGAGGGCATTTACAGTAAATAAACAAACAAGAATAGGGATTGGAGCAGGATAGTTCGGCTTTTGCAAACCAGTCCCAGCCTGCTCCACTTTCAGGTGTCTCTCCAGTCTCCCCATCCCCAGAAGCTGGAGGGGTCTCTTCCCCACCACTGCAGCTCCTCCAAGTCTGGGAGCTATGTCCATACTGCATCTTCCTCCACCCACTGCCTGACAGAGGTTCAACACACCAACCCAGCCTCTGCCTCTCTGGTGTTTATGACAAACCCAAACCAATTGGCTGTGGCAGGAGCASCCACCTCAGCACCTCTAGCTGGTGAACTGCCACCCACCTCGGTCATGTCATGGCTGGCTCCAGCCTGACTGGCCCCCGTGGCTGTGGTAGGGCAGAAGGTCAGGGCCCCGGTCAGTGAGAGTTAATGTGACTCCATCTGACCACAGATCAGATCTGACAGGGCTCCGGGTGGAGCCACGCCGGGGTAGGGGCGGGGGGAGTGCAGAGGGCGTGGGCAGTGGAGTCTCCTCAGAGCTGTGGATCAGCGCTGGGCACTCTCCCCAGGGATTAGAAGGAAACTCCTCGAAGCTGAGAGCCCTCAGTTCAGCATGCAGGGATTGTGCATTCCAGGTTACCCTTCTAAAATCTTGAGAATTTCTTAGAGTCAGGTAGTTCCAATTCTATTTCACAGCATGAATCTGTATGCAACAGTTGGCTGAGGTTTAATTGGTTTGTAAAATAAGTTTATTTGAATATATTATTTTTCTCCCACTTTATAAGYCTGTGGGCAGTTGAAAGCCAACAGCTGTGAGCACAGCCTTTGCCAGCTTGGAAGTGGAGCTGGGGAATTGCAGAGATGGTGACACCCCATGGAGGGAACAAAGGCTCCTCAGAGAGTGATGCCACCCCAACAGGCACTGCTTGGTGCCAGTGGTGGGACTGGCTGGGCTCTGACAGTTGAGGTTGGCAGGACTTGAGATGCCCAGGGTCACAGGCACCCCCCAAGACCCCTTGGCATGCTCCTCCTTTAACACCCACAGTAACTTGCATTAGTTTGAGCACATGTTGGACCTGAAGCCCAAAGAGCACCAGAAATTCCTTTCCCAGTTCCTCCCCACCACACACTTGCTGCTCACCTCTCAGCAAAGGTTAGGCCGGGGAATGTCTTCCTCCTAGCAGGGACTGGCTGCTCTTTGCTGAAAGCCAAGGTGATGTTCTGCAGGTCTGCAGCTTAGCAGGGAGCTCCACTGTGTGGCCTCCTCTCTGCACCCTTGTGTCAGTTCCGTARGGATACAGCTCCTGCTGCAACTGTATCCCAGCAGCTGGGGCTCCCACAGCCCAGCTCTCCAGTGCAAGAAGGACCTTTCCCTCCTCGAGCTGAGGCTCCATGGTAGCACTGAGCCCCACCAGCCAYTGGCTCACTCCCACCAAGGAGTGGAGAGGGCAGAGCAAGCTCGYTGTGCCAGTACAGAACCACGAGGGCAGGGGTGCCGCCCAAGCCCTGCTCTACCACAGCATTCTCTGCTCCTGTCAGCTGCTGCTCTCCTGCCCTCCCAGCACCAACCATGCTCTCTGCTTGACCATTCCTGTGTCAACCTCCCAAATCTCTGCAATTCCCCCCTGTATTTACAGTTCTCATCATTTGTAAGATGCTTAGCTCCCTTCTACTGGCTGCCACATCCCCTTGAGCTTCATAAAATTAACTCCTTCCTTCATGGGCAGATGCCAAAGCTTTAGTTCTCTTGCTGGCCAACACAGGGGACACCTACTCCTAGCCYCTGAGTCACCCCTTAAAACAGGAACCTGAAGAGATAATAAGCCTGCCGCTGAGCAACAGCAATCAGTAAATTCTTTACCAGGAGATTAAAGAGTTCCAGAGGCCAATGTCTGGTCATGGGCAGAGATCTCTGTTGAGATCCTCCTCAACAGAGAATCCTCCTAGGCTTAGGTTCAACTTCCAGCCACTGAACTGCACTGAACTGTCCAAGGAACTGAGGTGGTGGGAGCACAGGCAAGCAAGGAAAAAAGCAAAGGAGCAGGGAAGCAGCTCTCCACTTTCTCTGCATATGGTACAGCAATGCTCCAAGTCCTGCTCCAGACCACACCTGAGCATTCTGGAATGAGCAGTGGCCTGGTGTGTCACAGGGCAGTCACTAAAGGAGCWGAACAGCTTAAACAGGCAACATTTGGCTTAGCTTGCTTAGCTGAAGCATGGATCTAAGCACTAGCTACCACTGAAAATGCTTCTGGCCTCCAAAGTGCAGCACAAGAGAGCTGAGAATCCCAAAAACATTACCAAAAAATCCRACTCTGAAAGGAATCCCACACTTCCACCACTTTACAAAAACATCARAGACCAGAGGACACAGAAGCTACACAGTGGATTATTCAGGCAACATTTATTGGAGCATTTCAAGTATACAATGGTTTTACTGATGGCTGTGAGCAGCTAAGATGCAGACAGATGCCAGCAGGGAAGGGTGACCTAGAACTAGCAGGCTATGCAATTCTCATGGTAAGTTAATGATTTCAGCTGATAGGAGAGGAAAAGAAAGTAGCAGACTACAAGTTTGAACAAGTTTGGAGATAGGGAGGAGAAAATAAAGAAGCTTTTATTTGAGATCATTTATCTAAATTGGCCACTCACAAGCAGCAGAAGCTGTCTGCTATTGCACTCTTCCCTTGGCATCCCAAGGACCTAAAAAAGCCAGGGTGTTTCTTCCATCAAGAACACAGATTTTCCCTGGTAAGAATGGAGGCTGGCCCTGGCTCAGCACTTGGAGATTGAGATCCCTGGCTTTGAACTCCCAGTGAGAGCCAGGCTGTGGCACTTCCACCAGCAAGGAGGCAATGCAGGCTTGCAGCAAGAGCACATAAACTATCAACCCCTCACTATAAGGCAGCATTAGGTCAGGACTTGTTTTGGGTGCCTGAGCTGTTTAGAGAAGCAAGGACCACATGGCAACAAGACTACAAGGTCCTCTGACAAGAACAAGGACTGTGCGTCTTTCCCAGGAACTATTTCTGAAAGACATGTTCTTAAAAAAMATCTTAAAGCAGACTCCCCACTGATGCACAAAAGGGGCACGACTAGGGAGGGACTGAGCTATGAAGTGATCAAGCACCTCCAAAACCAGAGGCTGTGTACTCCACCCGATTTGCAAGTTGGTACTTCTGCATTTAAGGTAATAGCTGCCTCGATTGTGTTTTAGTCTCCTGCATTTATGAACAAGGAGCAGTTGAATTCAAGAGCTTGAAACCAAATTGAAACACTAACTTCTTACAGGGTATCTCCAGAATGACTCCTTCRAGACTACGAAGCTCTGAGGTATGTGATGGCAACTTGGTAGTCAGGCAGGCAGAGTGCAGTGGAGCTTCTAAGCCTCCTGAATACATCTTGGTTCACCAAATAGATCAATTCTTCCTAGCAAAATCACTGAAAAATTTGTCTTCAGCAAAAATCATTTAAAAATTCTGATCGACAACTGATTTGCAAGTAAAACAAAAAAATATTAGAAATGGTGACAMCACAGTCTGTTTAATCAAATCAGATCTGGTCACTACAAAAACATGCTAAGGACAGCCACCAGCTCATGTCTTGGGTGCTGCTGTGYCTTCTGCCTACGTACCTACAACTGCTTTTGAAACACTGTTTGTCTAAAGGACAACCATGGAAGACAAGTCAGGGTTTAATGACAGATTTCAAACAGTAGGGCATACATACATTAAATTAACAGATTCAACCCTCAGCACACAGGAGTTTGATTGAGTTACTGGCTAGAGTTACATAAAGTTCCAAATTTGAACAGTCTTGTACCACTTCCAAAAATTCCGATGGCTTTTTAATAGTTCCAGTAATTCATGGGTATATAAAACGGAGACAGACTTCTCCAGCAGAAGAGTTGGGGCTCTTCCTGGCTACCCAGACCACTGGTACAGGGGAGAGCTGGTTTGACTTCCCCACCTTCCCACCAGTCCACTAAAGACTAGGATTTATTAAAACCTTCTCTATTTATTGACGACTGATTTAACAGGCAAAYGCTGCAGACTGCATCAATCATAGTGGATGGCAGTATAGAAGATTATCCAAACAACCTGTGGGGAWGAAAGGAAGGGAAGGTTATTGGGATGTCTCTGGAGAAGGGTCAGACCCAGCAAATGAGCCTCAGGCTTTGTTTTCAATAGGGGACTGAGGACTGAATTCCAGCTTTGAGGTGGTCTTGGAGAGATCTYAGGATCACCACATGCCACAAAGGTTGGCATCCAACTTGTCTGCCCTCTGGGGTGCCCAGCCTCTCCACACTGAAATCCCACCATAGTCCCTCCAGGGATTTAGAAGCACCAGCAAATCAAGYGCTGTGATCAGAGACTTGGGGGAGGGGTCTAAGGGAAAAACAAAGACATTCAAAACACCAGTCCAGGTGTAACTAGTTCTAGATGGAACTCCACCAGGATATTTGGGACAGAGGATGAGAGTGGTTGATGCATCCTTTCCTACAGAGGAATGCCAGGCATCAGCACTGTATTTCATAGGCAGCAACCATCAGATTTTGGGATTTTTTTCCCAATCACTTATTTGATGTTAACACATCTCTCTCCTCTAACCACCTCACCTGCTCTCCTTCCAGATCTTCAGAAAGAGCACAAACACAATTCACAAATCAACTTAAAGAAAGCAAGAGGCATTACCAGAAACAGTGCAAAAGATGTCATGAATCCCTCCTTCGTTAGCTCCCACGTCCCACCATACTCCTCCTCATCTATCTGCTGGAAGCTGCTGAAGTACAGGTACAGAACACCAGCATTGATCAGGCAGAATCTGCAGGAAAGAGKTTAGGAACCATCATTCCAGTGGTACAGACTGTAGGTATCCCACATGCCGTATAATGAAATATCCTTCATTCACAGCAGAGAGGAAGCATTCCTGCAATGCTTCCCAGGCAGCTCAGTCACATCCTTGAAAGAGCCAGGTCTGCTTGCCAGGTTGGGATAAAGTTCACCTGACATGGCACAACCTACTTTTAGAAGGGCTCAAAAGGCAGAAGTCAAAAGCTGGAAGTATCCTTGGATCTGCAAACCTGCAGGGTTTAGTGTCCTGCATAGCAGATCCATAGTAGTTGTGCTCCCACAGAGAACTCRTGTGTGTTGTCATCTCCATGCTCAGGCTTAGATCCCCATGAGCATCCCAGGACCAAAAAAGGAAGAGACTAAGAGCCAGGGAGACTCCACAGTGCCCTGAGCTCCAGCCCTGGGGTCCAGCCCCAGTGCCGCACCTCAGTGTTGCAGTAGAGAGAACAAACACGACCTTCTGTTTGTCTTCAGACAGGTTTGGCTTTACATCCCCCCAGCTTGGGGCTGGGCAGCCTGGGCAGGGACAGGTCCRTGTCCTGCCAGGAAGGCTGGGATGACCACACACACAAGGTGGGAGACAGCTAGAGCAGCTGTGTCACTGCACAGCAGAGAAACCACACACACACTTCCAGCACCTTTTGGTTTTGCACTGWACACCAAATCCCTCCTGTTTACACTTAGCACAGGAATTGGCTTAGGTGCCTGAGGGTGCCTTGTCAATTAATGGTGGCTAAGAAAAAACAATGAACCATTCCTGGGCACAGATTTATCTGTTTGGTGTAGTTACTGAGCTCCTGCTGTGCATCACCTCTCCGCCTTCTTGCCACAACCAGAACATTCGGGAGGAGGGACAAGATGACAACTGAATTTTGCCTAAGAAAAGCTGTGAGGCTGAAGCTCAACCACAAGAYCTTGGCTAGGCAGAGACATTTGCAAGCAGAGATTCCCCAGAGCAGACTCAGCATCTTCCCAGAACCAGTGTCCAGAGAGCAGGCCTGTGTTCCCACCTCTGCTGTCCCTTGTACCCTTTCAGGCCTGTGTCAGGGCCAAACAGATTTTCAATTCACTGCAGCCTTCAGACACCTCTGGGGAGGTGACCTGGCTCCCATGTCCTGGGGGATCCAATGCACACACCCCCTTCCAGCCACTGCCCTCCCCACCCTACAGCTGAAAGAGCCCCGTCAAGAAGTTGGGAACAGTGCCACAGAAGCTCTGAGAGTGCCACTCTAACGGTGTCACTGCCAGCTTGGGACCYGCAGCCTCTCACGTTCTGAACAAACCATTTCGTTTTCACAGAGCAGCTGCCCCTTTTGTCTGCTGACAGCTCCTCTCTGAGCAGGGCTCCTGGCTCAAAGACCAGGACTTGCACACTGACACTCCTTCCTGGCTGATCACACCAGGCACCAGACTCCCAGCCCCTCCCACACATGTAGGACACACATCCCCAGTCATTTGAAACTCTTGTTCTCTTCTTCTGCCTTTGCCCCCCTTTAATGACAAAGCAAATAATAATTTAAAAAAGTATTAATGAGGCTGAGGAGAAAGACACTGATGGTCATRTTATGACTGGGGTGAATTGCATGGCAACCAACAGCCTGGAATGCAATGCTGGCTGTGAGACACAGAGCATGCAGATCCTTTCTTTAAGCCAGCCTACTGTTCACAGCACAGCCTCACACAGGCGGCCAGGCCAAATGTGGAAAAGTACATGAGACAAAAAAGGAAAAAAACCTTACACTGCTATTCCCACGAATCCCTTCAGTGGAACTACTCCCCAGATGATTCCCAAAATAACTGCAATGATCTGCCGGAACCAGTAGATCACATCTAAAAACTCGTCCTGGGGAGATAAAACACAAGAAAAATGTTGGCATTTATTATGTTCCTTTTTCTAAGAGCATCACACAATTAACAGGTGAAAATTCAACATACTGAACACTTAGTTCTCCACTCAAGAGTACAAAATGTTGCACTGAGAACAGATAAAGCAGCTTAGGGCATCACAAACCCTGGAATTCTCTGCTTCCACATTAAACTTGCAGCTTTGTCCTCTGATGGCCCTTATTTACTAAATGTGCAATAATAATCCCCTGGAATAAAAATTTAAACAACCGTTATGCTTTAAGACTGTTCCACCCACTGTGCMCCAGGCCCTCCTGCAGCGCAAAGCTCCAAGGGCACCTCCAAAGCACACCTGGACCTCACTGGTGCCACGAGCACTCCTATGCTGCCTGAGCAGCAGGGGTGTGCTCATTCCTGTCTGTCCAAGGGCTCACACTCCTGTAACTACTGCAGCCGAGCAGTGCTGGCTCACGCTTCAATAAGATTCACTTCAGCTCACATCTCTCTTCTCAGCCTGCCCAGGGCTGGGAGTGTCCCAGCATCCCCCCCAAACAACCCTTGTGATGTTACTRTGGGATGTGCCAGCTGTTCAGCTCCGTGTGGAAGACGTGATTCCGTGTCACATACAGACATTTCCCCTGGTCACTGCCCTTGTCAGGCAGTGCAGCTTTCTGCATTAAAACATTGGCACAGCTGTCCCTGCTCCCTTGCTGACTCTGAATTTCCAGCCCGATCTGCCAGARGCGAGGGTGTGGGGATGCACGAGCCCCACCAGGCCTGGGAGCAACAGGTAAGGAAAAAGTGACACGGATTCCTGTCTGTGCCCCAAGGAAACAGAGTGTGCACCTTCGCCAGGCCAAAAGGCAAAGCCAAAAGCAGGAAGCAGAGATCCTGGAACATGCTGTGTGCCCCGGCCATGCCAGCGACCCGGCAGGACCCGGGATGCAGCGGGAGCTCCGGGCACCTCGTGGCGGTGCTACTGGGAGGCAGCAGCCCGGAGCAGCACTGAGCAGGAGCACTGCAGCACATGGAGACATGCACAGCAAAACTTCGCCAAGGGGATTCTGTTTCGAATGTTCCTTTAGCTACACAAGGGAAATTTTTATTTAATCCAAGAAGAGTTTTAAACCACAGGCCAAAAGTCGCTGAGGTGTCTTAACACAATGTTTTCCTTGGCTCCACGCCCAAAGAGCAAAGAGCTGTCTGTTCTGCGGGCTGCGGCACCTCTACCTGCGGGGGCACCAGCCGGACCGAGTGCCGGGCACGACGGATACGGAAACACCGGCTCCGACTATGGGTGCGGCGGCCGGACTCCAGCACGAGCATTTGTCCCGCAGACACCCGCGCCGCTCACGGGGGCGGAGGGCATGGGACGCTGCCGAGCTCCGCCACCGCCCCGGCACGGCCCGGGCGCGGCACCGGCTGAGCCCGGCCGGCTCTCCGCAGGGGCTTCAACTGCGCTCAGACACGGCGGCTCCTCCGGCACCCCCGCGGGACGGAGCCGCCGCGCCGGGAGGGTCCCGATCCCCTCGAGCCCGCAGCTCAGGGCCCCCCTCTAGTCCCGCCGCCCCGGTCCCACCTTGTCGTGCCAGGCGGAGTCGCTGCGCAGCGCTTTGCCCCACACGGAGCCGCGCCCGGCCGCGCCGCCGTTGGCCACCGCGTGGTGCTGCGGGTGCGGCGGCTCGTCCCGGCGCCGCCCGCCGCTCATCCCGCTCCGCCGGGATCCGCCCGCCCGGCCCGGAACCGGCCCCGGCCCCGGCCCGCCCGCGCCCCGCCAATCGCCGCGCGCCACCAGCACACGTGACCGGGCGGGGCCGCCGCCCTACGGCGGGCGAGAGGGGCCATGCGGAGGGAAGGCGAGGTGAGGGCCGCTCCTCAGAGAACAGGTCAGGGAGCCGCCCTCGWGTTGCTGAGCGGGAGCGAGAGAGCCCTTGGCAGCCCTGCAGTGTCACCGAGCCTGCACACACGACTGCCCCATGGGGCTCCTGGCTCACAGCCAGGCTGGGGAGGCTCCACAGGTGCTTCCTGGGGCTGGGAGTCCTTAGGATACATGCAGTTGTGTAGGTTGTTACCCGGTTGTTCATCTGACCTTAGAGCAGCTGAACGTGTGGGGATTGTGGGTAAAAGCATCATATATGCAGTCCTAAAGATGACTGACTTTTTTGTATTCTTGCCTTCCAGGAGCAGTGGTACTCAAACCAGTTGCACTCCTCATGGAAAAACATTGGGAATGACTCGTGCATAGTATGGGCAGGGTGTTGGATTGGGTCTCACTGTCTGCTCCCCTCCTCAGCCTGTGATTAWGGAGGCACAGAGGAGCCTTAGTGCTAATATTCCTTGGGCAGCTGAGCTCGGTGGTGCTGGGGCCACTCCAGGCACTGCTTGGAAGCCCTGGATCCTATGGGGATCCTCTMCAGTGCCAGGAAGGCTGAGTCCTGCCCGGGTGCCCTGTGTGGGACCGTTCCTCCCTCACCTGCTGTGCACATCCCCACTGGCACTGCCAWGCCACAAGCTTCCTTTTTCCCGTTAACAAACCCCAGCCCCGGGCTCCCGCATTTCTTTTTGTCTCACAGACCTGGAACTCTGACATGCTGAGCATCTCCAGAGCCTGATTGCAGCTCGGAATGCTTCAGCAGCTGCTGCTTTGCTGCCAGCAGGAGCTGGGGCCTGTGGGTGCAGGCTGACCCTGCGTGGGCTGGGTGGGAGCAGCACAGACCTGGGAACAGGCAGGGCTCTGATCACTTCCAGCCAGGGCCATGTAATTTAAATACASATTATGCAAGATACTTACGGACTTAAAAAGTGTCTTGCCCTGCTCCTGCAAGGCCATAAGGCCCCTGGTGACATCCAGCCCTGTGGGCATTTGCCACCAGGCAGAGCCTGGTCCGAGCCGAGGGACCCACATGTGAGGGTTCATCGCTGTGTCTACAGCAGGTCCTCTGCCTCTGACCCTCACACCATGGCAGGTCCAGGCTTGACGTGTCCTGGCTCCAGCCTTGTTCCCAGGATACTCCTCAGGTGCTTGGGGAGAGTGGAAATGGTGTCACTGTGCCCACTTCACAGGGGTGGGAATGCTGGCATGGTGTTGGAAGACACCTGCAACAGGCAATTGACCTAAAATTCACACTCTTAATAAAAATKGCTTGTTTTACTGCATTTCTACTGCCTGATCCACTGTCCAGAGAGAAAAGCAAATTAAATTTGAACTTGAAAGAGCCAGAGGAAGGCAGGAGAGGTGCCAAAGGGTCAGGAGGGCACTGGTAGGRTGTGTGTGTTGGCAGCCACATGGAAATGGGGAAAAATGACATGGGCAGCACTGGACACAGAGAGGGGAAGGCAGGAGGGGCTGGTGAGGGCTCAAGGGACAGCATGAGGTCCCTTGACCCCCAGCTGTGGGGCTGCAAAGCCTGCGAGGAGCTGCCACATCCCTACAGCCCCTCTTCACCTGCTCCCCTCGCAGGGGCCTGGCTGGACACTTGCYCAGTGGTGAGGAACCCGAGCTCACTGAGGGACAGCAGCCACCCCGGAGGGACTGGAGATGGGTCCTGCTACTGCCGGCTCCTGGGAGCACCTGGACCCTGCTGAGGCTGGGATCCTTGATCCTAGAAAACTCTGGGACCAGCCACGGGGTGGCAGCTTGGTCTGGCTGAGTCCTGGTTCTTTTTTTTTTGCCTTTTCTACTCTTTCCTTATGTTTTATTAAAAATAAGGTTCTGGGCAYCCCCTGTCCAGCTCACAGGCATGGCAAAGTTCTTTGCTCTCCCTGGCTTGCCTCTGCCCCAGCACAGCACTCATCAGCATTTCCAGCCCCATTACTGTGTTTTGCTGGCTCCTGATCCCACAGCGTGTGCTTTGGAGGGGCTGTGGGCAGGATACCTGGCTCCAGGGAAGGGTCAGGAGCCTCTGTGGCACCCCAGAGGAGGCAATGCCCTGGCAGGTGTCATCCAAGCAGCCCATGGGTGGGATGTCCCCAAGTCGGGCTCTTGGCAGAGGTCACAGGTCCTCTGAGCCACTGGGAACAAACTCCATAATGAGGGCAGGGTCTGGCCAGGCTGCCAGAGGGCATGGCCGCTGCTTTTATCTCAGGGTTGAAACAGGATTTTTTTGGCTTTTTCGCTGTTGTTTTCAGTGATACTCTGCAGAAGAACGGMAGCTGAGGATTAATTTGTGTTGCTGCTCATTTCCGTTCTTTATCTGTGTTTCTGCAAGTGCAGCCCATGTGCTCCACGCCRTCCCCTCGGCACCTCTGCTCAGGGTGTGCTCCTCACCGTCCAGCTCCCATGGCTCCATGGGCAGCGATGGGGCTGCTGGGAATGCTTAAGCAGGGCAGTCCTGGTCCAGCTGCCCACTCAGGGCTGCATCTCCASAAGAATAATCCCTCTCAAAAGGGCTCGTCGTGTCTCCCTCTCCCACTCTCCTGCTCCTCTGCACGCTAAATTCTATCCCAGTGTCATTTGACCCCACAAAACAAAGATAAATCTCCTCTGGGATGATGTCAACGTGGGGTCAGCTCCCAGGGGAGATCCCACAGGGCCAGGRTCTCCTCTTAGAGGAGGACTGTGAYGAGGCCCAGGGTTGCTGGTGGGAAGGAAATACGAGCATTGCTGCTCTGGAGAGGTGTCCCAGGACCACCGTGTGTCCTGTCTTGGGTGAAGGGTGGGAACTCCCCACCCCTGTTCCTCCAGGSTCTGGACTCCTGCTTGGGAGTGGGGCAATTTTCTGGCTGTTCTCAGCTCCAGGCCACTTTTTAGAGGCCCTCTGAGGGGTTGCTTGACCAGGTCCTTCTGGCCACCGTTCCCTCAGTGGCCCCAGGAACCACTCACAGAGGCTTTTGGCCACCCATGGTGCATCCTGTTGACATCCCCCCGTGTCTCCAGGAGCCCCAGGGGCCGCTGGTCCTCTAGCAGCCCCACGCCCGCCAGCAGGGTCCTGCTCCACCGCAGCCAGAGCTGCTCCAGGCTGCCCAGGGTGAACCACCGCCCGTGGGCGCCTGGCAGTGCCACCCGCGGGTGCCCACGGCTCTCAGGACGTGGCATCCCTGTGTCACCCAGCGGSGATGCGCAGGTTTGCTCAGGGGTTTGCAGCCCCCGGCGCTGAGCATCCCCCCGAGGGACGAGGGACGAGGGACACGCGTGGGCCGCTCCTTTCGTCTATATAAGGCCGTCCCGTCACCCCGGCCCCGCGGCCCCGGTCCCGCCGCATTCTTCTGCCTTGTATGGGCCGGGCCGGGCCGGGGCGGGCCGGGACCCTCCGCCCGCCCGCCCCGCCGAGCCGCGTCCCGCAGAGCCGCGCCGGCCGCCCCGCAGCTCCCGCAGCTCCCGCAGCTCCCGCAGCTCCCGCAGCTCCTGCAGCTCCTGCAGCTCCTGCAGCTCCTGCAGCTCCCCGCTCCGAGACAGGTGAGGCGGCACCACCGGGACCCGCCCCGGGACGGGAACGAGCGGCCGCGGCGGGGAGAGGGGCGGCCCCGGGAGGGATGGAGAGAGCGGGCGGCATGGAGCCAAGGGGAGCGGAGGAACAGCCCCGATCGTCCGGGGAGAGCACGGGGCGCTGTCTCAGCTGCCTCGGGGAGCAGAGGGAAGCAACCTCGCCGTCCCTCCACCTTGCGGTGCTGGGGCTGGTGCCGGGGTCAGCCCTGGGAACKGGGCGAGGTGGCAGGAGGATCCCCGGAGTGCCCGGGAGCCGCTTGCCAGGCCCAGCAGCGATGTCCCGGCAAGGGCAGGTGAGGATTGATCCTGAGCCAAGCCGTGGGTAACTGTCTGCGATGCCTTGGAGCTGGGACATCCCTGCCTCCCCGGGATGGCAGAGCTGCAGCAGCAGTTCCTGCTGCTGCCCGTGACTTCACCCACCACCTGATCTCTGAGACTGTTTCRGTCTGGAACATCTGCTTTTCCTCCAAATCCTTTTGTTGATGACCAGAGTCAAGATCTGGATGCATGTGATGCTCCAGAGATCTCCTCAGTGCTCTGGGAGCAACTTCAGGCAATGAACTTTGTCAGGCAGAAAAGCTTTATTTAGCTCRTTTCCTTCAGCCTTAAGCACAGAGGGATGTTGTGTTTTGTTTAGTCTTTCTCATGAAAACTTGAGGTACTCTTGGCTTCCTTCCCAGCATGCCCTTTTGGTACAAAATGTTTTGACTGATAAAAGCCAGGGAAGCTCTAAAACACGGCTGTGTAGGAGAAGGCAGCGGACGGAGCTGAATTCTTTGGAGTGGAACATCCCCAAATGTCAACAACCAGTGCTGCTGACCAAAGATGGTTGGGTTCCTTCAGCCGCTGGAATTTTTTTCCTCTCTCCCTGGCAGGCTCTGTGCAGCTGTAGGAGGAGTTTGCRGTCACCTCCCCCCTCCRAGGCGCTGCGGCCACATTCCCCCASCGAGGTGAGCCCCTTAATTCCCCTGGGAAAATAGCAAGCCCTGTCCAGGGTACGTTGTGCTGGTGGCCCGAGGCCGTGCAGACCTTGTGCTCGTGGTCCAWCTCCCAGCCCCGCAAGCATCGGAAGGTGCTGGGTGTTTTGCACACTGAGAATGTCTGTGCCAGGGCTTCTCGTGGAGCCTGCAGAACTCGTGCTTTGGAAGGGTTAGTGTGTATCACATGGTGAGGTCCTTGTCCCCTCAACTTGGTGACAAGCAACCTATCCAGAAACCATCTGCTGAACTTGCAGCCAAGTTGAGGGGCTGTGCATGGGCCTTGCCAGGTCCCCAGTGTCTGGTGGGAGCTGGGGGAGGGCTGGGATGGATCTGCCTCCCCGAGGGTCACTGCACACTTCGCTCTGCCTGCCTGATGCTGCCCTGCTCCTTCCTCCCTGGAATCAGTGCTGGTGGCTGTGGCTGGACTGGAGACACAGCCCAGGCCTTAGGGTCTGCTGTCCTCTGCCCTGCAGGCTCCCTTTACCCCGTCCCCAGTAAGGCCATAAAAGGAGCAGAACAGCAGCTGCCTCCATTCCTGCAGTGTCGGGCRGGCTGAGGACTCCTCCCGCAGCTCCCGGTGCTCCTGGCTGGCAGTGGGGCTCCCCTGGCACCAGAACCTCTCACTGAGCTGAGAAATGCCCCATCCCACTGGCACCCTGAGCTGTGCTGGAGGAAAGGAATGTTTTAACAGTAAAGAAAGCAGAGAGGAGGAGCTGCTCCCCACTCCCTTCTGCAGTGTGACACCCGCGTGTGCTCCAGAGCAGCCTCAGGGCTGGCAGAGCTTTACGGGGTGGAGCGATGTCCTCGCTGCAGCACTGTGCCAGGGGATGCTGCAAGGCACTGCTTCACCCCCCGGCCTCGGGGCACCCTGCAGGAGGGCTGGGAGCTGCTGCCTTGCGGGGCTGCCGGGCGGCTGTGTGGGCAGGGAGCCAGTGCTCTCCCACCCGTGAATGTGGCTACCTCGTGGCTTGCCGGCTCCTTTTGGGAAGCGGCACTGAGCAGAGGTTTGACCACAGTCCCCCTGAGGACACTATTTCCTTGCAGGGGTGTCCCCAGGGACAGCCCAGGCTGTTGGAATTGCTCTTTTCCTCCCTGGCCCAAAGCATCCAGCGGAGGCACCTCATGCTTCCCCCTGCCAGGATCTCGTGGAGAAGCTGCTGCAGCAGATGTCCCTGTCCCGCTGTGCCGGGGGTGGCAGGGCAGCCCCTCTGTAGCCTCATCAGCACATCCAGAGGTGGCTCCTGCTGGAGCAGTTTCTGAGGAGCCACCCCTGGGAAACCCTTGCAGCATATCCCAGGAGATCATGGGTCCTGGATGCATGTGAGCACCCTRTCCCAGGAGATCATGGGTCCTGGATGCATGTGAGCACCCTGTCCCAGGAGATCATGGGTCCTGGATGCATGTGAGCACCCTGTCCCAGGAGATCATGGGTCCTGGATGCATGTGAGCACCCTRTCCCMGGAGATCATGGGTCCTGGATGCATGTGAGCACCCCSGGGGCCGGAGAYAGGCTGCTGCCTCTGCCCTGTTCCCTGCCTGCCACTCCTCCTTTGTGCCACCCAGCCTGTCACACGCCCCGGCCCAGCAGGGAGTTCCTGCTGGGATAGAGAGCTGGAGGAGTGCAGGGGAGGGTGGAAGCAGGCAGGAGGGAGGAGGATGGGGCAGGGATGGGGTTGTCTGCCCTGGCAGCACCACCGTGTCGCTCAGGCCTGTCCCACCCTCCCCAGAATGGCCAGGAAGCAGCACCAGGATRGAGTTGCCAGCTTGGTTTTTACCAAGGAGGAAACACATGGCAGTTTGTATTCCTGATAACTATGGGTCCTTTCCTCTTTCTCTTTAAAACTAAGCTATTTATGAATTTATGAACTCTTTAAAAGTCAGCCCCGTGGTCCCTTGGGTCTGGCTCTTGGGTGGGGGAGGCACAAGCCTGGTGGGAGATCATTTTGCCTCCACTGCAGGAGGCTGGAAGGTTGTTTTGGCAGGAGCAATGGCAGAAGGACAAGGAACCAGGGTAGCTGGGGACAGGGTGACTTGGGGACAGATCAGTGTGTGGCCATCATGGGGTCATGCAGCACTGACCRCCTTGGCTCTGCTGCCTGGGATCTGCAGCCCCTGRGAGAGGCTGGGAGCAGGGCTGGGATGGGACGTTCAGTGGGGGTGCCAGAAGCAGGACTAGGATCTGTGGGATTCCCTCTTGCTGAGGAGGAAGCTGGAGGCTTTGTGGCTGCACCATTTGCCTGAGCTGATTCCCGCCGAGCATGCAGGGCACCATGGCCAGACATTCCCTGCAATGCTCTGGGAACTGGTTTTTGGGAATCCCAGAAAGCACAGCTTGGAGGACCAGGGCAGCGTGCCTGTCAAGCCCTTGTGCAGAACAGGYGCAGCTCCAGCTGAATGAGGCCTGCAGATCCCTGCACAGAATCCATGCACAAGAGCCTTTTCCCACACTGACCCAAAAATCTCCTCCCAAGTCCCAGCCARCCCAAGGCAGCTGTCAAACAGCAGAGATGGAATGACTGAGCTGGACCTGGGGACTGAGCATTTTCCTAGGGCACATTTTGGATCAAACTGCAGATCCATGTGCTGCCAAAATCACACTTAATCCCACTAAGGAGCACTGTCTGTGAAGAGGGTGCCAAGATGTGCTGCTTCTGGTCACAGTCAGGGCAGGGTAAATATTTGGATAATATTAATTCATGTGGTAAGAGCAGAACTCCTGCTTATTTCTCTAGTCTTCTGCTAATAATTGTGCTAATAAATTGATGTGTTTTGAAAGCTGAGCCCACTGCCRTGGGCCAGCAGCAGAGCTTTCTTTGCTGCCTCTGGCTCGGCCTGCTGGAGCTGTGGTGCTGCACTGAGCTTCCCACGTGGCTGCCAAGGGATGCCAGCGCCACACAGATGTCACTGGTGCTCAGTGGTGCCTGGCAGGGCACACAGAGGAGCTGGCCTGCTGCAGAGAGCTTTGTGGTGCTGGAGGAAGCAGCAGGCAGAGGTGGGCAGAGGGAATGAGGTGTCCTGCTCACCCAAAGTGGGCACAGCTGGGCTCCCCAGYCCTGCTGCTCCTCTTGGCAGGCTGGGGACAAACATCTCCCTCCTGGTGGGCACTGGGGGAGGATGGGGGGTTCAGTGGGTGTGGGGAGATTTGGGACTGCTGTCAGGGGTCAGCACAATGGAGGGGGTTGAGGYGGGTGTGGATTCCACCCTGGAATGGGGGACACATGGGGGATGAGGAAGGACTCCTGGGAATATGGGACATGTCCCCTGCAGGTCAAGGGCCCAGCTTGGGCTCGGGGGATGCTCCAAGCATTCTCAGGGTGTGAGGAGAGTGCCTGGCCCCCTYCAAGCATGGYTGGTCACCATGGTGTGCTGGGCTGYGATTCAGCACTGTCTGATGCCCCAGGAATGTCCTTCCAGCACAGCCCAACTGTGGGAGCCCAGAGCTTATAGCAGCCTGRGGACCAGGCTGGTAACCCCTGCCCCTGCCATTGCCTCTGCTGCACCCTGAGAGAGCCACGGCAGGAGGGGAAGGAGAGACCTGGCGAGCGTGTCTGGTGTGGGGAGGGCAGGGCAAGGCTCTTTGAGGGCTCTCTGCTCTGCCCTGGTCTGTGCCAGCAGTAGGGCATGTTCCCCAGGTCCCCCTGGCAGCACTAAGGGCCCAGCTGGGAAGCAGATCCCAGAGCAGATCCCAGAGTAGGTCCTGAAGGAGATCCCGGAGCAGGTCACAGAGCAGGTCACAGAGCAGCTCACAAAGGGTGTCCAGCCCAGACAGGGTGTCCAGCCCAGCAGGGACAGTCCTGGCCCGCAGCTCACGGGGGTGTTTCTCCATGGGACAGGATGTGGCTGCTGAGTGGCTCCGTGCCAGGGCAGGGTGAGGAGCCCAGGTCCTGCTGCCCACCAGGTAGGGGCACACCGAGCACAGGACTGAGACTATGCTCCCCCACCACGGAATCCTTTCATAATCTATGAATCTGCTGTTGTCCTGCAGCTGCTCCCTGAGCCAGGCGCTGGCCCAGAGGGTGCTCAGGGCTGTGTGTGAGGGAGGAATGGCTGAGGCACCAACACGAGGGCTCAGAGCAGTGTCCATTGCCTGGGTTGCTCTCAGGCCAGCCTGTCGTGCAGGACCATCCCAGCCTGTCCCACCAGCCAAGCTGGGCTCTGCTGCCATCCTGCTGGGCTAAAGCTGTCAGAATTCCCCAGACAGGAGCCTGATCATCCTCCTCTTAGGCAGTGTCTGTGGGCATGCTGAGCTCCCTGGAGTCCCAAAGCCTGCCTGCACCCCTCAGTCTGGTAGTGTGGGGACACCACCGGCCCCCTGAGGGGCATGGATGCCATCCCCAGGGACAGTGGGCTCTGTGCTCCAGCCTTTCCCTGAYGGGGCTCCGTTTCCAGCTTGGCACGAAGAAGGACCATGTTTTCCTGCCGTCATCCTGCCTGGGGTCTTCGTGGTCCCTGTGCCATTCTCCATGGGACACACACTGCCCCGGCTGTGTCCCCAAGGRTGGGTCTGTCCCCTGCTGCCCCCCTTTCTCCTGGCGTTCCTTACCTGTCACAGCAGTACCGACCCCAGTGCTCCGCAGCCCTGGGGCTGCCTGGCTCCCCTCCTGCTCTGCAGCCCTCCAGAGGGTCAGTGGTCACCTCTCCCCTCTGCCTTGGGGTCCTTCCTGTGGGGTCCTTGGGCAGGGTGGGGGCACCTGGACAGGGAGGGCAGAGGCAAGAGGCCTTTGACCCGCTGGGAGGTGGGAGGGATGGAGGGGTGGATGGATGGACAGGGATGGATGGAGGGATAGSGATGGATGTACAGATGGACAGATKGACAGATGGAGGGGAATGGGAAGCAGTGGCATGTGAGGAATGTGCCCAGAGCACGTGACCCCTTCCTGCTGGGTGCTGGGGCCATTTCTGTGCCCAGACATGGAGGGTGTGAGGGTGACCCAGCCCAGGGCTGGGCTGGGCCAGGAGGGCCAGACAGAGCAGGTGGGGCTGGGGGCAATGGCCACAGTGCCTGGAATGCTGGACACCCATCCCCACAGCCCCTGGGGCGGGCACCCAGCCGCTGCTGGGCTGGGCGTCTCTCGCTGTGTCCGGATGCAGAGGGGACAGGCAGGAAGGGGGTTTGGGAACTGCCTGCATCCCCTGGGGACAGCCTTAGGTAGGGGTGCCAAATGAGCACTGTCTGCTCCACGACTGCCCACAGAACTCATCAGAGCCTGCCTATGCCCACGTCTGACCCTGTGACTGTCTCACCTCCCTGGTGCCAGTGTGTGATAACCAGGGAAACTGAGGCACAGCACAGGAGATGGCAGGAGCAGTGTGTCCCTGCCCCACCCCCTGGCTCGGCCTGTCCCCAGCCCTCCTGGTGCTCCTGCTGTCCCCAGGTACCCCCCCAGCTGCCACGATGTCCAGCAAACGTGCCAAAGCCAAGACCACCAAGAAGCGCCCGCAGCGCGCCACGTCCAATGTGTTCGCCATGTTTGACCAGTCGCAGATCCAGGAGTTCAAGGAGGCTTTCAACATGATTGACCAGAACCGCGATGGCTTCATCGACAAGGAGGACCTGCACGACATGCTGGCGTCCCTCGGTGAGCACACCCTGCCTTTGTGCCCCCGCGGGTCCCTGTGCCCCCAGCGCTGCCCCAGCAGTGGGGAGAGCTGCAGGGTGACCTCATGCCAACACCCAGCGCTGGACACCAGCTATGCTGGGCTGCCTCAAAGCTGGGAGGGATTTCTCTGCTCCACCAGCTGACACACAAGGGGTGTTTGTGAGGCCGGCAGCTCCATGTGCTGCTCACAGCAACGCTCAGCAGAAGGGAAGAGACCCTTGGGGCTGAAGAAGCTCTGCCCTRGGAGCAGCAACCAGCTGCAGCCATGGAGTGTTGGAGTAGCCTCACCCAGAACGTGGMCTGGGGCTGTCCCCTGGGGAGAAAAGCCTTCCCATTGCCCTCAGCCAGGGTGACAAGGGCTGGTCCCTGTGCAAGTGTGACACCCGGGCTGGTTGGGACTTGCAGGTCCCCACTCTCTGCCCCAAGCCATTCTCCTTTGCTGCAGACATGACTCCCTCCTCCCACTCCCAGGCTGCCTCCACTGCACTTTGGGAGGTCTGTCAATGATTGACCTGGCAGCCAAACCTGTTCTGGAGGTGCTGCCTGACAGTGAGAGGGATCTCCCTCCTCCCGTGAGCCGGAGCCCTGGGAGGAGAGAGGGGCCAGTGCTGGGGGCACGGACCTCAGCAGAGCAGCCAAACCACCCCTGGTGCACCTGTGGTGGCAGCAGCGCTGGGGGTGGTGTGGGGACATTGCTGCGCCTCTTCTGGGAGCTGCCAGGGGAATGGTAAATACCGTGGGTTTCATCCCCATAACCCCCAAATTAATCACAGCACCTCCCCCAAGGCAGAGCTTGTTCTCAGGGGTGAATTAAAGCACCGGGAGAGATGCTGAGAGGGAGCATCTGCAGAAACTGCCTTCCCATGTTGGTGGGGTGAGTGAGCAAGAGCCAGCAAATCAATTCACAATGGACAAAAGCCCTTGCAGCTGYTCACATGGGCTGAACAGGGGATGGGAGCTGGGGGAGCAGGGCCCTGCATCCAACCCCTCCTGTGTCCCCAGGGAAGAACCCCACTGATGAGTACCTGGAGGGGATGATGAGTGAGGCGCCGGGGCCCATCAACTTTACCATGTTCCTCACCATGTTTGGGGAGAAGCTGAATGGCACCGACCCCGAGGACGTGATCCGGAACGCCTTCGCTTGCTTTGAYGAGGAGGCCTCAGGTAGGAGGAGCCCCTCTGCTGTGTGGGCAGGGTGAGGGCTGGGCCGGCCCTTGGGGACCATACCTGAGCAGCTCCGGAGCAGGATGTGTTTGGGAGGGGGGGGAAGGTGCCACRCTCGGCTCTCCCGGTGCCCCTGCCAACGCCATGCCCTGCTCTCCTGAAGGCTTCATCCACGAGGACCACCTGCGAGAGCTGCTGACCACCATGGGGGACAGGTTCACCGACGAGGAGGTGGATGAGATGTATCGGGAGGCACCCATCGACAAAAAGGGCAACTTCAACTACGTGGAGTTCACCCGCATCCTGAAGCACGGCGCCAAGGACAAGGACGATTAGAGCCCAGGGCCTCTCACCCCTTCTGCCTCATCCCGTGCACACGCCCTGCCCCTCGGGCTCCCTTGCTGCCCCACAGCAGATTCCTCCCCTGGGAAACACCTCCCAGGACCATCACCCTGCGTCAGGACACGCTTGGAGGGGACACACTCCTGTCACTTTGCTGCCCCTTGTCCGTCCGGCCCTCCCCTCTCCCACCACAGACTCACCCCCTGGGACCTCCAGCCTGGCTGTGACCATCCCCAGCAGCCACTGACTCCATCAAAGCCGCCATGCCACTGGTCCCAGGGCCGGGGTGAGCATCCCCCGCTGGTCTGCAGGGAATTTGGGCTGGCTCRAGCCTGAGCAAGCCCCATTCGAGTTTGTCACACAGAGGAAAGACATCTCTTCCTGTCCTGCCACACCGCCCTCCTTCAGAAAAGAACCTCCACTTTGTCCCTCCTCCCTGGCTGTTCTATGGCTTTAGAGCCTGAGATCTGAGGGATTGGGGAAGCTGAGGGGTGTATAAAGCCTCAGAGCCTCAAAGGGGTGTGACAGATGTGTGCTGTGTGTGGCTACCTCGTGCCTGGTACCGTGCTGTGCCTGGGCTTTGGGAAGGTGGGCACTGTGCCTCCCCACYCTGCTGCCCTTGCCAGCCAGGGCCCTTCCAATGGGGCTGCCTGTTTCTGAAGCCAAATAGCTCCCAATCTGTGTAAAATCAGCTTGAGCATCATTTTCTGCCTTAGCTAGGGGCTGAGGGTCGCTCTGCTTGGCCCCCATGTCAGGATGGGCTGAGAGACACCTGGCAAGATGTCAGCCTTGGTTGCCCCATTAGCTGATCCCAGGGGCTTGGCCACCCTTCTGTGTCAYCCTGGGAGTAGGGGGGTGAGAAATGGGGAGGGGGTTTGTCCCCGTGGTTTGGTGGTTTGTTTTTTTATCACCCTCCTGACATGGATGTGGGGGCATCGGGTGGTGCCACACCCAAACCTGTGGTCTTGAAATGCTGCTTGCAGCCAAGCCCACCTGCCTGCCCTGGAGGGAGGGGTGAGTTTCCAGCAATTCTTTGTTTAAAATGGAGGGACAAACCTACAAAATATGGTGAGGGCACAGCACATGGCAGAGATGCTCCCAGCATTGGGAAGGCTTCTGTAGGATCTGTGGGAGCTCCAGAAGTGTCAGAGATCTGCCAGGCTCCAGGTGACACTCTCTCACCTGRGAGATGATCCATGAATGGAAAACTTCTCCCTGGTCTCAGTGCTTCCATTTTGCAGGCACCACCAACACCAGGAAAAGGGAGCTGAACTGTCAGGGGTGAAGCACTGGCCCTGTGAGCGCCAGGGAGCCCCGCAGGCTCAGGGCTTGTGCTCTGCAGTAGCAGCCCCAAGCCAGCCCCCTCCAGCCTCACAGGTACCGAGCTCCTTCCCTAATGCCCTCCTTCCCTGGTGCCAGGGAAAACCTATACTTCTCCCACTTTCAGAGGGAATTCCTAGGCCTGAGGCTGCTGGAGGACAAGATCTTTTGTAAAATCTCCCTCATGGGGACACCCAGCAGAGTGAACACCCCACAGACATCCCTTTGGGGCAGAGGAGCTGATGCTGGAGCTGTGGGCAGACCATGTCCTGGGGCAGCTGCATCCAGGAGGGGTGTTCAGCCCCSTGACCCCAAGGGATCAGCTGGTGTGACCAGCCCAGATCTTTGCAGTGCCGCAGCTGGGATGGGGTCAGTGCTGGTCCTGCCTGGGGGCTGCCACGGGCTACAGCATGGGGCTTTTGGAGTAGCTGCCTCAAGAAGCTGCCAGAACTGCTCTGTCTGAGCTGGCCCTTCCCTGTGGGCTGTGTAGGCATTGTGGGACTTCAACCCTGAGGCAGCAAAATGGAACAAATCTGTCAATTGGACAGTGGGGTACATCTGAGACCAGTAAATAAAMTTGTTCCACTGGCACAGGGTGCCCAGAGCAGCTGTGGCTGCCCCATCCCTGGAAGTGTCCAAGGCCAGGCTGGATACTGGGGCTTGGAGCAGCCTGGGACAGTGGAAGGTGTCCCTGCCCATGGCAGAGGTGTGATGAGATGAGATGAGATGGATGGGATGGGATGGGATGGGATGGGATGGGATGGGATGGGATGGGATGGGATGGGCTTTAAGGTCCCCTCCAACCCAAAATATTCTGGGATTTGATGAGTCTGTGAAACCCAAAATGCTATGGGTTCATATGAACCTCATGAAGTTCAATCAGGCTAAATGCAAGGTCCTGCAGCTGGCTCAGGGCAGCCSCAGCACAAGCTGGGGAAGGCAGGGAGAAGGACTTGGGGCTGCTGGGGGTGACAAATGGGATGTGACCTGGCCATGGGCACTGGCAGCCCAGAAAATCAACTGTGCTTGGGGTGCAGCAGAGGCAGCAGACGCAGCCTGACCTGAGTCATCGCAAACGTGTTAAACAGCAGCAAAATGGAACAMAGGCATTCATTTCAAACCTGCTTGGGGCAGGGGGACACCAAGTCAGGCAAATAACTCCCTTTTGGTCAATCTGGAAGAGCTGCTCACAGTGCACAAGTGTCTCCTGAGCTCAGAGGGCCCCTCCTGTGTGTCAATTTGTGCTCTTGGGGCCTGGGATTGTCCCTGGGCACTGCTGAGCAGAGCCTGGCCCTGTCCCCTCTGTACCCTCCCCCTGAGGTATTTATCCACAGGGATGAGATGTCCTGAGCCTGCTCTCCTCCAGGCTGGGCAGTGCCAGCTCTCTCAGCCTCTCCTCATGGCAGAGATGCTCCAGTCCCTCCATCACCTTCMTGGCCCTGTGCTGGACTCTCTCCAGTCTGTCCCTGTCTCCTGGATGGGCAGCCCAGCTCTGGGCCCAGTCTGTGGCAGAGCTACCAGTGCAGCCCTGGAGGGTTTGCTTTTTTCCAGCGCTTGGAGCTCCATCCTAATGTCCTCCTGGCTCCTATTGCCATGTCCAGAGCTGCAGGCTGGAGGAACATCAGAGAGGAAAAGGGTACAGCAGTGCCTGCTGAGAGAGGGTCTGTCCTGCCCTACGGCCTCCAGGAAGGAAACAGGAGCAGTAGGGAACGGGCAGGAGGTGATGGAGGGGCTGCAGTGCCCAAGAGAGGGGCTCAGTGCAGGATCCCAGCTTGAAGGACTGGTCCTACTGGGGGAATCCCAGACTGCAGCAGGTCCAAGGACCCTGAGCAGGGAGCAGGACCTGCTGCTGGAGCAGCRGCCTGAAGGGCAGGGTGGCAGCAAACAGCTGGCACAGCCAACCAGGAGCCCAATTTTCTTTGCTGAAAATGCAGATTAAATATCAGAGGTGGGCAAAGGATGGAGAGAGTCCTRTCTGGAAAAGGTTAATACCCTGGGAGGTTGTCTTGGGGTTCCAAGCATCCCCCTGGGAGTTCCAGCTTGCCCTGGGTTTCCAGCATCTCCGGGGTTCCCAGAATCCCCCTGGGTTTCAAGCATTCCCCCTCAGGCTCTTGCTGGCCAATTGTTGTTCAAATTGCTGAAGTTTAATAGTATTATCATGTCAATAGGCCTGGGCAGGGCTCAGCCTGGACAAGCCCGGAGTGGGAAGGGCAGCGAGAAGCATCAGAGCCCCTTCCCTGGCCTCTCACCCCAGAGGCTCCTCATTCCCCATCCCTGGGAGCTCCCTGGCCCCTGTGCCCGGCTGTGCTTGCCCAGGGATTTGGGTTCCCCCCACGCTGTGCTCAGGGGATTTCTCCAAAACTGCTTCCACACTGCCAGTGCAGGGAGCCAAGGCGGGTAGGGGGCTTGCGGGGGCTGGGTCATGGCCCAGCCCCGGGCAGGTGTTGGAGCCCAGGGACCATTTCCCATTTGTCTCAATCCGGCAGACGACCGCAACAGCCTTCTGCAAGAGGTCGGAGYGAAGTAAACTGTTCAGGGGACAGGCCTGCTTGGGCACTGGCACAGACCCTGGGCAGCATCTGGAGGGTGTCAGGGCAGGTCTGGGGTGTCACCCGCCAGGAGTGGGCTGCAGAGGGAGCAGGCAGGGGCCAGGAGCCAGAGAGCTGGAGGGCCAGGGGTGCTCCCTGCCCTGGAGTGACCTTGCAGAGCGGGGGATGTGCTGCTAGAGCTCCCCACACCCCATCTGTGCTTTCCCAGGCCCCGCTGCCTCCCCAACAGCAGGGTGGGGCARTTCCACTCAGTCATGGAAGACTGAGAGGCCACAAACCAGATGCTTTAAGGAATTTTCCTTTTTCTTTTGCTATTTAATCCCTTATTGCACGACACAATCTGATTTTCCCAGACCAAAAATAACCATAAAAGTTTTTTTCCAGGTTTTTTAATACATGAATGGRTTTCTCACCTTTTACCCTGCGAGCAGCAAAGTGGGGAGGGAGAGGAGCTGCAGCACAGTGTGCAGAGCTGGTGGAGCCTGGGACGGGGGAGCTGCCCCTTGAGTGACATCGAGCCAGGTCTGCGTGGGGAGAGGTGGAGCAGGAACCGGAGAGCCTCGGGGTGCTGTGCCCCAGCAGCACACAGCTCCCTGGGGGGACGAAACACACACGTGTGCTGGGCTTGGCAGGGGTGAGCGTGGCTGTGCCCAAGAGGGGGGATGGACAYGCCGAAAAGGATGTGCCACAAAGGACATCGCTAAGCCAGGGTCCCTCTGTGGGCAGGACTGTGGGCTGGCTGCAGGACAGGCTGCCTTGGCTTCCCATGGTGGCACCTTCTCCATCGCAGGGATGTGGCACCACTGCTCAGAGCAGCTCTTCTCTCTTCTCACTGATGGAGAYCCTGTTCCAGGGGACCCATGATGGACACATCCCCTCGGGCTCCTCTGAGCACCTGGCCGAGGGTGACGGTGCAACCAGCCCCACATCACAAAGGGGCAGAGCTGGTGGTGAGGAAATCCCATGGGAGCCACATCCTGGACCAGCAGCATGTAAACAGAACAATTTGGTCTCCAAAACTCAAAGGTGACTTTGGGCTTGGCTGTGGTGGTGGAGGGGCACAGGGAGAGCAGAAGGGCTTCAGAGACCTTGCCCAGCCTGATGGCCATGGCACAGCGAGCGTCCCGCCTGGTTCCTCCTGGGTCACCACCCTTGCTTGGAAACACCTCCCTCTGCCACGGGAGCAGTGATGTGCTGGGCTTCTGATTTCGCAGCTGGTAAGGATCAAACGCAGCACTGATGGAACTTCAGGGTGCTCTGCGATCCCCAAGCTTGTCACCCACACCGTCCTCTGCAGCTCCTGCCCAAGGCCTGTCCCTGTCCCCTGCCCGCAGACACCAGTAACCCCTAGTGATCAGCTACAGGATTCAGCCAGGGGTAAGGAGCTTGTGCAGTGCCTTGTGGGGCACCCCTGCATGGACATCCCTGGGTGGGAGTCCAGRGGCGGGTGTCCCTGGGCGAGTGTCCCAGGTGGGTGTCTCTGGGGGTGTCCTCAGGTGGGTGTCCCGGGGCTTGGATGTCCCGATGTGGGTGCCCGTGGCTGGGTGTCCCCGCGGGTGCCCCTGTGCGGGTGCCCCCCGCGGAGCCGGGCGGGTGCGGGGGCTCCCTCCGTCCCTGCCTCTTTCCGCCGGGGGCCGTGTCCGGGAGCGGGGCCGAGCCCCATCCTCACTGCGGGGCCGCTCGGCCGGGTGTGCGCCGGCGCCAGGTACCGGCCGGGGGGACTCGGCGGGGCGGG